>NC_048293.1:24336767-24391767 GCF_009762535.1 Notolabrus celidotus
AATAAACATGGTGAGCGTTACCGGTGTGACTGAGAGAAGATCAAGAAGAAATGAACATTTTATCACAAGAATATAGAATGAACAAACAGCTGTTATCAGCAAGTCAATCATCAAAGATAACAAACAAGGAGAAAGGGAAAGTTTGGCTTCAGATCTTGAACCGGGTAAATGCGTGTGGTGTTTCTGAGCGCGCTCAGTAGAAGACCTACTAAATAAAATCAGCAACATGAAAGCAGCTTTGAGCAACAAGCACCGCCACCGACGTGGTCCAGGTGGAGGACCACCACCTGTCGACAATGGATTAAGAATGTCACATTCCATCTCCATCTTCAAGAAAAAGCTAAAATTACAACTTCTGGAAATGTATGATTAATGTACTGATCATATCAATGCACCCACTAATTTATGTATGTAACCACAATATTGGGATTGTCTGTTGTGTGTTTGTTATACATCTGTTAGTATGTTGTTGTTGTATCTTGTCTGCTGCCACTTTATTTGTGGGAAATTGGGCCCCCTATTAAAAGCTTTAAATACCTTCCCAAGGGTCACCCCTTTCCACACATCCAACCATTGTGAAATGTTTACTGAATATATATAGATGTACATTTGTGATGATGTGTGTGAATAAACTAAACTAAACTAAACTAAACTAAACTGTCCCCCCAGTGAAGGATGAGGACTTGTTAATGGAGTTGTTTGAGAAGGATTCACTTCACAGTATTGCTGGTCAGTTAGAATTATGTCACGTCTCCTAAATCTAAATTTGCTGTATATTTCAACATGGTCATACTTTTTCAAAGGATTCGTTGTCTTCGCATATTTCATCTTAGAGGTGACATATCATGCAGAATCAACTTTTTAATGGTTCTCTACCTGAAATGTGTGTCCCTGGCATGTCTACAAACCCCCCGAACATGAAAAAAATCCATTCTGCCCCTGTTCTGATTTCTCCACCTTTCTGTAAATGTGTGCTGAAACCAGCCGTTTCAGTTTTCAGTGTCTTTCATACGTCACAACGACATCCGGTCTGTAATGGAAGTCAGAGCTCGGAGCTTGTTCAGCCCATAGACTGTATAAAATACAGCTCAACTCCTCCTCCGTTTTTCATTCCCTGCACACATGTGTGCTAACAAGGAGCTTAGGAGGGAGGCATGCTAGTTGTAGGCTGTCTTAATAAACACAAAGGTCGGTTTTACTCCCCACGTCTGCAGATTTGAAGATCTAGTGGATGATTTTTATTTTTCATGGAAAAGTGCTAGCGCTAGTTAGCATAGCCACATAGCTACATGTTCGTAGCTGTGTACCAAGACACACGTCGACATACTGACAAATAAAACAACAAGAAACACTAAATCTGTGACCAATGGTTCAGAAAGGTCCTGCTGCAGGCGCCTCTCCGTCAGGATCAGATTCTGGATCAGATTCAGAGGGTTGAAGTAATGCGTGTCTGTGAGCAGCCGTGTATATTCAGCCAACATGTAAACATTAGATCAACGTGCTGGACAGCCGAGGGCACATCCACTTCCTGAGGGGGCGTGGTCAGAGAGCTCGTTCTCATTTAAAGGAACAGACACAGAAAACAGCCTGTTCTGAGCAGGGCTGAAAAAGAGGGGTTAACAGGCAGACCAAAATCTGATTTCTATGTGTTTTTTTTAGCATAAACTTTAAAGACATGTTTTGGGGACCTCTTAGACTGATATATTTTGATGAAAAAGAGCGTAATATGTCACCTTTAAATAGTAACGCATAAGCACGATGTCCTCCATCCTTTAAACAGCCTAACAGGTGTAGTAATCCTGCTGTTAGCACCTGTAATGGTGGGGTCTACCTCCATTAAATGTAATGCTGTGTTGGGGTGTTAACCTGGCTCATGCAGACCGCTAATCCATTTTTTTTCACCATTAGTACAAACAGCCCGTTTTCATTGCTAATGGCTGGACGTGCATACGGGCCCTGATTCACACCATGCTCACCTGATCAACACACACCGTGTAAGCTGAGACAACTCACTGAGTCATCTCCATCAGGATCAGACTGAGACGCACAAATACCAGGACTCACATCATCGTGGACCTGAACAGCTGATCAGACTCTTCAGGCGGAGGAACATACGTGTGCTCTGCCCTCCAGCAGCTTCAGTCTCTGAGTCTCCTCAGAAAGAGAGTCCGGACTGATGTTCTCACCTGTACCTGAAGACGTGTGTGTAATCCCTGAAGTGTGTGTGAGCGGGCTGTTTGCTCCGTCTGAACTCTCAGAGGAGAGATTCACTCCTCCTCCTCCTCCTCCTTCTCCTCCTCCTCGTCTCCACCCAACATCCCCCGTCGCTCGTGGCATCACCCGGGGTGACGAAAGGCTCTGCCCCCCAGGGTGAAGGTGGGTGGTGTCAGTGTTGGAGGACACACACACACTCCAACACTCCCACACACACACACACACACTCTCACAGGTAAAGGAAGTGTAGTGTGTTGAGCCTCTGAGAGCGTCTCTAAAACACTTGCATGTATGTTCCTCCTCCTCCTCTTCTTCCTCCTCCTCCTCCCTCCGTAATTGCCTCCCCCCTCCGACAGTAAAGAGCAGTATTATTATTATTCTCAGCTTTATTTTGCTAACATGAAAATATTCATTGACTCAGTTTAATTTGAGTGTAACATAAATGCTTATTACAGCGCCGAATCAAAACTAAATTAAAGCCGGCTAATTATGTTTAACAGGGGGAGAAAAGTCAGCTGGATAATTGTAATTTTAGGTCGACGAATATTACAAATCACCTGCTTCTACCGAGTGTTTACACACACACACACACACACACACACACACACACACACACACACACACACACACACACACACACACACACACACACACACACACACACTAAAAACACACAAACACACACACCTTTATTTTCTGAATTGTTCAGTCGAGTAGAGAGAGAAAAATGTGCCTCTCTGTGTGTGTGTGTGTGTGTGTGTGTTAGTGTGTATGTTAGTGTGAGTGTGTGTGCGCACCTTCTTCATACCAGTGGAGGGCAGAATTACATTTCATAAATTAGAAGCTCGGCGTGTTGATTAGAATGCAGGAGGAAGAAAACAGGAGAGGAAGAGGAGGGGTGAGGAAGGAGAGGAAGAGGAGGGGTGAGGAAGGAGAGGAGGAGCAGGGGGGGGGGGTAAATGTTTTTCATCAGAATCTGATGGACTTGTTTTTTCTTCTTCTTTTGTTTCTGTGTTTGCTGAGACGTGATGACAAACAGCCAGAAAAGCACAAAGATTTCTTTCTCTCTCTCTCTGCAGACGAAACGTTTCCTCTGCTTCTTCCTCTGACCAACCTTCAACCTCCTTCCATCCTCCTTCCATCCTCTGTTCATCCTCTGTCCACCCTCTGTGTATCCTCTGTTCTTAATCTGTCCATCCTCTGTCCATCCTATGTCTATCCTCTGTTCATCCTCTGTTCTTCCTCAGTTCATCCTCTGTCCTTTCTCTATCCATCCTCCTTCCATCCTCTGTTCATCCTCTGACCACTCTCTGTGTATCCTCTGCTCTTAATCTGTCCATCCTCTGTCCATCCTATGTCTATCCTCTGTCCATCCTCTGTCCACGTTCTATCCACCCCTCTGTTCATCCTCTGTCCATCCTCTGTTCATCCTCCATCCATCCTCTGTTCATCCTCTGTCCACCGTTTATTCATCCTCTGTCCATCCTCTATCCATCCTCCTTCCATCCTCAGTTCATCCCTCTATCCACCCTCTGTTCCTCCTGTCCATCCACTGTCCATCCTCTGTTCATCCACTACCCATCCTCCTTTCATCCTCTGTCAATCCTCTGTCCATCCTGTGTTCATCCTGTGTTCATCCTGTGTTCATCCTCTGTCCATCCTCTATCCATCCTCCTTCCATCCTCTGTCCACCCTGTATTCCTCCTCTGTCCATCCTCTGTTCATCCTCTGTCTATCCTCTGTCAATCCTCCTTACATCCTCTACCTATCCTCTGTTCATCCTCTGTCCATCCTCTGTTTATCCTCTGTCCATCCTCTGTCCATCCTCTATCAATCCTCCTTACATCCTCTACCTATCCTCTGTTCATCCTCTGTCCATCCTCTGTTTATCCTCTATCCATCCTCTGTCCATCCTCCTTTCATACTCTGTCTATCCTCTGTTTATCCTCCTTTCATCCTCTGTCCATACTCTGTCCATCCTCTGAGAGTTCAGAGGTCAGGTCAGACGGGTCCTCACTGAAGGTCTCTTGCTCTTTAATATTTTGTGTTTTTTTATTTCATCTTTTCATTCTTTAATAAACTGAGAGAATCTCTCCTGATGTAAACTCAGCAGCTTCAGCCCGACGTCCTGACGAGCTTTCGTTTCTGTTTCTTCATTTAAAGATCGTTCAGAAAATAAACTCCAAAAAGGAAACGTTTGATTCTTTTCACAGATTTTATTTTGACAATTTAAATTCATTCCTATTCACACGGCTGTAATGATAAATCCTTTTATGCTGTTTTTACTTTATTACATTTTTAAAAATTCACATTAAACCAAGTTAAAAAATACCAGTGAAATTAAAACACACACACACACACTCTCTCACACACACTCTCACACACACTCCTCCCCTCCGCTCATGACCAGAGGAAGCTCTGTAAGTTTATCTGATCTGCTTGTTTCCTGTTTTTAAATGTGGAGCTTTTATTCAGTCAACATGTGAAGGTGTAAATAGATTCTACATTACTGGAAGACACCAGTTAATTTTTAAAACAGCAATTATTTTAATTATCAAGTTTTTATTTTTCATGTCTCTAATTTAACATTTCACCTTCAGCTGATTACAGACAAAACACAGACTTTGATATAATCTGTTAGATTATAGATTTAATTCTGCAGACAGGAGACTGAAGCTCCCTGTTTGATTTAAACGTCTTTGCTTTATAATAAATACTCATCGTGACCGCTCCCTGAGAGCTGTGGTTTGTTTGTTTCTGTATGAGGACACATTATAAATAACATTCAGAGTTTTAAATCACGAGCCATGTGTTGATTTATTTCCAGAGTATTGTTTAATTCAATGTTTTTAAAGTGGAGTCTCTCAGGATCTGAAAATGAGCTGAAACAGATTAAATGTAATTAAATGAAATGTTTAAATCTTCCTTTTTTTTCTGCGCTGCCAGAATAAAAGTCTGGGGGCTAAACTCTGGATTTATGAAGTATTTTATTTGAGGAACATTCAGAGAACAGTCCTGAGTGCAGACTGGTCTTTAAAATAAAGGAGGCATCATTTTATTTAGAAACTCTGCAGGTTTCTAAAAATCACAGCAGCTAAACTCTGATCGCAGCACACAGAGAAACAAACGTTTCACTCAGTCTCTGAATGTTAAATACATCTTCTCTCTGCAGCGTCACATCACTGTGAAATCACAACGTTTCCTCTGCATCCATCAAACACCATGATCAATAAGGAATAACAATAACGATAATTCAGCAGATCGATAACAGGATGTTTCTGATGTGTTCAGTGTGTGCAGCAGCGTGCTCAACGGTTAAAGCACCGCGTGCAGAGATCTGTGCATTAGCATCAGCTCGGGGTGCTAGTAAATGAGATGCTATGAAAACACATTAGAAATAAGGTCATGGCTCACGCAGGATCTCCTGTGTGTGTGTGTGTGTGTGTGTGTGTGTTTGTGAGTGCAGCCTCCTGGGTGAATGTGTGATTAGCCTAATCCCAGCAGTCACAGCTCTGCTCCCTGATGTGGAGGGAGAGATTCAGATGGTGATATGCTGCCGCAGAGAGACGCCGTGTCAGAGCTGCTGCTGCTGGCAGGAAATAAAAAAAAAGCTCCTCCCGTCGTCGTCCTCCACGCAGCGAGGACAACCGCAGAGAGAGACTCACTCCAAAACCAGAGACGCATCAGTCAATCACTGCTCCACATTTATCTCCACCCAAACATCTAAACATGTCCTCTCCGACACAGAGCTGCTGGATTTAAATCAAATATAACTTCAGATTAAAGAAACATTTTCACGTGTCAGATTTTTACTCCAACTATGAGGAACATTAAACTTCTCAGTGATAGTTACCCTGACTGTTCACACTTTATCACTTCAATTTAATAAGAAGAAAAAATAAGAGATTCAATTAATCTGTTCAGAAAATATGAAATACAGGACACTGAGGTAACACAAAGAGTTATTCATCAGGACACGTTTGTTAATTACAGACGCTGCAGAGACGATCAGTTACTATTTAACCCTCCTGTTATGTTTTGGGTCAAATTGAACCTTTTTAAAGTCTATTTTAAGCAATATATGCCCTCCAAACCAGCTAAATGCAGCATCAAAATCTGGGCAGCATGTGGCAGAAGAGGTGTCGTGTTAATTTATGAACATCACTTCATAAAAATAAAAAAATTCAAATTTTAAAATAAAATAAACAAAAATGTATGTCATTTATAACTATTGTATTTATATTCAGGGCTTTCCAATGTACATTAAAACAAGTTTTATCATTAATTTTAATGAAAAACAAGTGAGTTATCCTCATTGAACCATGACCTGTGAGAATTAAAGAACACCAATAGACTAAATCTTGATTTAAATGGTTGGTAATGGAGTTAAAAATTAGATTAAAAAAAATGTGTATTGGGATTTTTTGGGCTTCTGACACTTTTGGATAATTGAATATGCCCCGGGTCAAATTGACCCAGGAATATTATTGGTGTTCCAGAGAAATGAACATAACAGGAGGGTTAATATAAAATATGAAGATAAGTCAAATTTAAACAATATTAATTTAGAAATTAAAATTCACAAATTCACACACAGAACATTCAAACTCAATATCAGCAAGAAAACAGTATTTCACTGCAGAAAGCAGCTGATTTACTTATTCGTTATTATAAAAACATGCCATAGGGGCGCTGGTGGCCTAGCGATCTAAACACCCCATGTATAGAGGCTATAGTCCTCGTCACAGAGGTCGTTGGTTTGATTCCCAGCTGTCCTGTCCATTAAAGGCCAAAATGCCCAAAAATATAACTTAAAAAAAAAAGAAAAACATTCAATAAATGATATTTTTATTCCTCTCACATTTAAAGCTCCTTTACTTCCTTTAACATCATGTCAGGATGATTTATGGACGCTTCCTTTCTGTCTGAGCTCAAAGGATTGTGTTTAAAAAATACAATTGAAGATGAGAGATTAAATAATCTGAATGGATTAATAATAATAATCTGATTATTATTTATCAGTGAGAGTTTATTAATAAGATTAAATATCTGGAGTGTGATCCTGACGTGGGTTAAAGTCTGGTCCCTGAGGTCTCATTAGCTGTAATGGACCGTCTCTTTAACAGTGTTGGACTGATCAGTAAATCCAGCCCTGCTCACACAGGTGAGAGATCTCTCTCTCTTTAACCGTCCAGGTAAACACACGCACACACACTCACACACACACACACACACACACACACACACACACACGCACGCACAAACACATACATCTAAACACAAAAATCCAGCCCTGAAAACGTCTCTTCCACTTTAACATGAAGCATTCTGGGTATTCAATCTGCATTGGTGACATCACGCTGCCTCTGTTCTTGTTTCTGATTGGTCCATGTGAATCAGGTAGCAGAGAAACAGTGTGTGTGTGTGTGTGTGTGTGTGTGTGTGTGCTAATAAATAAGAAACGTCGATCACACGCGGAGAGGAGTGTCAGAGTGGACGGAGAGCAGAGAGATCCTCACTTAGGTTCAGATAGCCTTTCTGTGTGTGTGTGTGTGTGTGTGTGTGTGTGTGTGTGTGTGTGTGTGTGTGTGTGTGTGGCTCCATTGCGTTTCTGAATAAATGAATATAAAGAAAGTGTTTCATTAAAGAAACAGATAAACTCTAAATCACGTGGTCAACAGGTGTTAACAGGGTTCACTACGGACCGCCTCGTGTGGACGCTGGAGGTACTGCAGTTTATGAATAAGAAGGCGTTTTCAGGGTTTTTATGAGGACGTGAAACAGGATGAAATTTAAAGAGACGTCTTTGTGAACCACCAAAAACCAACCAGACCTTCAGCATCAACCTGACCAGAACCAGCAGGAGGTAAAGTCAGTCTCAGGAGCTTCAAAATAAACCCAGAGCAGTGAGTTCTTTAATAACCTCAAGCTGACTCAGAGGATATTTTTATTTAATGTGTGCTTCAAGAAAGACTGAAGAAAAATCAGATTTCATTTATTTACAGATTCAAAATAAGAACATTTTTAAAAAAGTCCTGCTTCATGAACCTCTCAGACTGATGAGGAGCTGCAGGAGAGATGAAGAGATGAAGGGACATGGTGACGAGAAACGCTCATACAGGAAGTGACGGCAGGTTTTCAGCAAGCCGCTCAGACCAGTTTAGCTCAGACTCAGGACCGAGTGTCCTCTCGCTGGCCGTCCTCTCAGAGACTCTGCAGCGTCTCTGTGCTGAAGGAGGATAAATACAGACCGAGGTGGTGGCGTGCCGGCCTGCTGAGCACCTGGTGCGTCGTCTCTGATCTGAATGGATGACACCAGCAGGCTTATTTATATGAATGTGACAGCATATCTAAAGACAATGCCATCTGTCAAACGGTAATGAAGAGCTGCCTCCTCAAACAACCAGAGATTCCTCCTAAATCCTCTGAAGCGCTTCTTTATGAACCCGCAGACGCACAAACACTGATTTCTACATTTTTATGACATCAGCAGAACTCTCTTAATTATTCCTGGCGGAGCACATTTTGTTTTTCTGCCGAGACGTTGATGGCGGCGAAGGAGATGATACATGGAGCCTCTCTGAGAACGTGATCCTCGACACGGACGTATGATGACTAATCTGCACTCGGAGAACGCCGGGCTCATTAGAAATGCGTTAAGCTCACAGGTTGGGCTTCCTGCTTGGGAGAGGGGGGCTCGTGTTGTTGCTGGGAGGCAGGTGAAAAATAGCAGGAGTGACAGATGAGCGGCTGAAGGTGGATGGAAGGAGACAGGCAGCAAAATGCAGAGGGAGGATCTGCAGTCCGGCTGCTTTAATGAAGAACACAGAGATGATTCTTCAGACTGACACTTCAGAGTCTTTGTTCATTTATCTCTGAGACGAGAAGACAAACACACGAGCAGACAGACAGACGAGCAGACACACAGACACACAGACAGACAGATGTGCACAGAAACAGACATGCAGAGAAACGTTCACATGACAACACCGCCATTTTACTGCTGAGGAGGAGCCAGGACTCAACACACACCAACACACACCTACAGATCCGACCCTGCTGCAGGAGACCTGCACACGTTTAACCCATAGACTGTATCAAATATGGACTTAGTATCCATGACGTCACCCATGTGTTCCTGAGAGCTGTTTTGAAGCCAATCGACGGCGGCAGCCATATTGGAAATGCAGAACTAAATCAAAGTGTGATGTAAAGAGGCGGAGTTTGAGCCTCTTAGCCAACAGCTATGTGTTCCTGGCCGGGAGTCAAGTCAGTCATGTCCTTATTTGGGCAAAAACTGGTAATCTTAATATCTTCTATGTATCCCCCCCTTCAGTGTGTGTCGATAGAGAGATTACCTTCATAGGGCCAAGCCGTTTTTTGAACCAGGCTGTAAACATGTTTATTAATGCTGCAAAGATCTTCTTTTTTGAATTGGTGTGTATGTGGTTTCCTGTGTTTCTGCAGCCAGCCTCAAGCGGATTCTCAATGAATTGCAGTTTATAACACTTCCGCATGGACTTCATGGTTTGAGACCGGAGGTTGCCGCTTGGTTTAACCTGCTCTGATTTATTCTGTCAAATCAAGTAAAGTCAAATTTATTTATAAAGCACATTTAAAAACACAGCAGAAGCTGACCAAAGTGCTGTACACTACATAAAAAAACCCCCACAATGTGAGACCAAACAAGCAATCATTTAAAAAGAGACAAACAAACGACAAGGAAAGCACAGCATTGGAAATGAGAACCTATTCAGGGCTAGAGGACTCAAATGCTAAAATATAAAAGTGTGTTTTGAGGTGAGTCTTAAAAGAGTCGACAAGAGGGGGCGGGGCCTTTACTCTAAAAGCACGGTCGCCAGGAGACCCATGTCAGAAGACCTCAGAGGCCTGGAGGTTTTGTAAGGGCTCAGGAGGTCAGTTATATAGGGAGGGGCCAGACCATTCAGAGCTTTAAAAAACAAAAAGCAAAATCTTAAAATCAATTCTGAAGCGAATTGGAAGCCAGTGGAGGGAGAGCCAAGACGGGGCTGATGTGATCCCTCTTCCTGGTACCTGTCCTTCACGTCAACACGTCGGTCTTTAACCAGCGTCTTAAAAAGGACTTCTTTCACATTTCACTTCAGGTTTATTTCTCTTTTAATCTGTTTCATTCTAACAGTTTCACCACAGTGTCAACAGGCAGAGGAGGATGTGACAGACAGACCTGAAGGGTTTGGACCAATCAGGATGAAGAATGAAACACAGGTGAGTATCTGATTATTTCGTCCTTTTCGTTACGACGCTGATCGTCTTTAATCTGAAACACGTGAACTTGATGTCACGAGGAGCGCGAAGAATAAAACGATCTGATTCAACCAATCAGGGTCAGCCTGCTCGTAACCGACCAATCACAGCGCATCTTATCTAGCATCATCCAGTGTTTGTTGGTTCGTGCGACACGATATGAAAGTGCTGTTGATGCTGTGACGTTGGACTCAGACGGCTAGCAGTGAAAACGTTAGCGAGCGTGCAGTTTAGGTGGGCGGGGCTTAGCAGAGGAACAGGAGCGTTCATGTGACTCAGACCGTCACCCCACCATCCCGCCTCTCTACCTTTCATGCAGATGGCGAGATGTGATGGAGGCGTGGCGAAGAGAGGACGGGTAGAGAGCTGCTCAGAGTCCAGGAGGAGGAGGGAAGGAGAGACAGTGAATCTGATGTCTCCACGTGGCCCCGCCCCCTCACACCTGAGCAGGGCGCGCTCAGCTCCTCTCTACATGTCGTCTCTGCGTGCTCCTCTCCTCACGCTCAGACGCTCTGTGCAGGCCTTGAAGCAGAAAAGTGTCTGCTTCAAACAAACAAGAAGACAAGAGTAGGACAGGGAGACGAGGGGCGGGGCGGCGTGTGAACCCCAGCTCCGCCGACCTTTCATCGGCAGCGGCGGCGGCAGCACGATCAGCGGGGAGGCCGCCTTTAACAAGTGACACCTCTGCTATCAGAGCGAGGCTGCTGCTCCTCTTATCTGTTGGAGGAGTGAGGCTGTGTGTGTGTGTGTCTGTGTGTGTGTCTGTGTGTGTGTGTGTGTGTGTGTGTGTGTGTGTGTGTGTGTGTGTGTGTGTGTGTGTGAGCCTACGATGAGGCGAAACTTCCTCCTTTGTTTACGAGGAGGTAATTGGGACACTGAGCTCCTCTCAGAGCGGCGATGGCAGCTGTGGCACGTCATGGCTGCCGCCGCCGCCACCGCCTCTCGCCCCCGTGGCTTCCTCTTCCTCTCTCTCTCTCTCTCTCTCTCTCTCATGATTTCCTGTTTCCTGCCTCGCCCGCCCACCAGCGCCTGTGGCCTGGCAGCGTCGGGGGCGGGGCCACCAGGGGGGGGAGACGGTTGAAGCGAGCAGGAAGAGGCTGACAGGAAGGATGGCAGGCTGCCCTCCCCCTCCGTCCCCTATCTTCATCCCCTCCTCCACCTCCTCCTCCTCCTCCTCCTCCTCACCGCGGTGCACAGAAAGTAGTGCACCTTCTCCCTGACTTCCTCTGAGAGTTTCCTTCACAGTCAAACTTTTACATTTCTCTGATTAAGGTGAAAACTGAACTCAAACATTTAAGTTCTGTTCTTCATCAATAACAGAAGTTTAAACTTCTGAATCCAAACTTTATTTAATGAGTCAGAACTTTCATTAAGTGTAATTACATAAACTGCAGATTCAGATAAATATTGATTAGCATGAATTAATGAAACATTTAGGAAAGACTTAATGTGCAGAATAAAAAACAAAGGTGGAGCAGATGTCGTCTGAACATCCATCACTCTGCAGAAACACCAGTCGGAGAAGAAACGTCCTTTAATCACGTCTGAGTCCTCCATGACTCACAGCACTTCAGGAAGAGCTCCACATACACACACACTGAGAGGGCCGCGGCTTTTTGTGTGTGTGTGTGTGTGTGTGTGTGTGTGTGTGTGTGTGTGTGTGTGTGTGTGTGTGTGTGTGTGTGTTTGTTTGGGGCGGGGGGCGCTCCCCCTCATTAACACGGCTGTAAACACGACTGACAGAGACCAGATTTAAATAACAATCGAGGAATTCTCCAATTATTGGAGTGCAGAGTGTTCGCTGCTTCTTTTATAACATCAGAAGAGTTCAACGCAACTCCTGCCTGCACACACACACACACACACACACACACACACAAACATGCTCGCTGCACATCACACTGATAATCCCAGCAGCCTTTAATAATTGATCAGTGTGTATTTTCCTTAAAATAAATGGCTCTGTTTGGAGACGACGTTTCACAGAATAATGAGAGGAATAAACAAAACAGAAGAAGAGAGAGCAGCCATCATTTCATCTTTTCTCTGTTTGAAATGAAATCATAACTTCGTAAAATAATTCTAATCTGACGGGTGTGTCTCTCACACACACACACACACACACACACACACTCTCACACACGCACTCGCAGCTCTCTGGCTCTGTTCTGCAGCTCTGATTGATTTAATTAGTCGAACATACATGTGCATAATTAATGCCACATATTAACAGCTCTAAATTTATCCCAACACATCCTGAGAGCTCGATTATTCTCCTGAAACATGGCGGCGGCGGCGTGCAGAAAGAAGAGGAGCCGTGTTAGACGCTCCCCAGCAGAGCGAGGACATGATGTTTGCTTTGCTTGTGATGGAGAAGTTTCAGAGGTTTATTCTGATCAGAGTGAAATCAGTCATCGATCAGATCAGCGATCAGAGACTCTGTGAATCCGTGTTTGTATCTCACTTGTGATTTTTATCTTTAAACCTCTGACCCTGGATTCAACCTGTTCTTCCTGCAGGGTCAGCCTCCGTGCAACAACAACAACCCCATCCTCCTCTTATTCTCCTTTCTTCTGTTTTTCCTCCTCTCTCCATTCTGCATCTCTCTAATTGATGATATCTCCCAAACCACCGGGTGCTAAAGGCGTGCACGTCTCCCTGTGAATGCAGAGAATCAAACAGCCCTGATCTTTGTCTGCAGCAGAAATCAAAAAATGTAATTCAGCAGAGAGCGTGCAGCGTCTGTCACACTCTGTTTTTTCAAAGTAAAACACAAATAAGAGAACATGCACTTAGGAACTTAACCTCCTTTTCCCGACTCCCCCCTCGCTCCTCACCCAGAAATCAGAGCGGATTGAGCCGGGCGGCGTGTTGGCGGCGAGGATAAGCACGGTGGTTAAGGTTTTGCTGATTTTCATGTAATGACTGGCAGCCGTAACACCTGGCACTGTGAAATCTGGAAATTAGCACACTCCGGGGAAACAAATTGCTTTGTTGATGCAGAACGTAAGAGAGAGAGAAAAACATCAGTCTGACTCTGCAGGGAGAAAACGTTTATTTTAACTTTTCACTCGGAGGCGAGGTCTGAAACTTTCTGCAGATGACCAACAGCAAGGATTATATCTAACAGTAGATGCAGGTTAGTCTGGATTAAAATAAAACACACCATGCAGGTTAGTCTGGATTAAAATAAAACACACCATGCAGGTTAGTCTGGATTAAAATAAAACACACCATGCAGGTTAGTCTGGATTAAAATAAAACACACCATGCAGGTTAGTCTGGATTAAAATAAAACACACCATGCAGGTTACTCTAGATTAATATAAAACACACTATGCAGGTTAGTCTGGATTAAAATAAAACACACCATGCAGGTTAGTCTGGATTAAGATAAAACACACCATGCAGGTTAGTCTGGATTAAAATAAAACACACCATGCAGGTTAGTCTGGATTAAAATAAAACACACCATGCAGGTCAGTCTGGATTTAAATAAAAGACACCATGCAGGTTAGTCTGGATTAAGATAAAAGACACCATGCAGGTTAGTCTGGATTAAAATAAAACACACCATGCAGGTTAGTCTGGATTAAGATAAAACACACCATGCAGGTTAGTCTGGATTAAAATAAAACACACCATGCAGGTTAGTCTGGATTAAAATAAAACACACCTTGCAGGTCAGTCTGGATTTAAATAAAAGACACCATTCAGGTTAGTCTGGATTAAAATAAAACACACCATGCAGGTTAGTCTGAATTAAAATAAAACACACCATGCAGGTTAGTCTGGATTGAGAAAAAACACACCATGCAGGTTAGTCTTGATTAAAATTAAACACACCATGCAGGTCTGGATTAAAATAAAACACACTATGCAGGTTAGTCTGGATTAAAATAAAACACACCATGCAGGTTAGTCTGGATTAAAATAAAACACACCATGCAGGTTAGTCTGGATTAAGATAAAACACACCATGCAGGTTAGTCTGGATTAAAATAAAACACGCCATGCAGGTTAGTCTGGATTAAAATAAAACACACCATGCAGGTTAGTCTGGATTGAGAAAAAACACACCATGCAGGTTAGTCTTGATTAAAATAAAACACACCATGCAGGTTAGTCTGGATTAAGATAAAACACACCATGCAGGTTAGTCTGGATTAAAATAAAACACACCATGCCGGTTAGTCTGGATTAAAATAAAACACACCATTCAGGTTAGTCTGGATTAAAATAAAACACACCATGCAGGTTAGTCTGGATTAAAATAAAACACACTATGCAGGCTAGTCTGGATTAAAATAAAACACACCATGCAGGTTTCTCCGGATTAAAATAAAACATACGATTCAGATTAGTCTGGATTAAAATAAAACACACCATGCAGGTTAGTCTGGATTAAAATAAAACATACGATTCAGATTAGTCTGGATTAAAATAAAACACACCATGCAGGTTAGTCTGGATTAAAATAAAACATATGATTCAGATTAGTCTGGATTAAAATAAAACACACCATGCAGGTTAGTCTGGATTGAAATAAAACACACCATGCAGGTTAGTCTGGATTAAAATAAAACACACCATGCAGGTTAGTCTGGATTAAAATAAAACACGCCATGCAGGTTAGTCTGGATTAAAATAAAACACACTATGCAGGTTAGTCTGGATTAAAATAAAACACACTATGCAGGTTAGTCTGGATCAAAATAATCTGCCCTCAGGTTCTGAAGACTTCCTCCAGATCATCTCACATTTCAAACTGAGACAATCATCTGAACACTTCTCTCTGTCAGTGTGTCTGAAGATCAGTGATCTTAAAGGTTTAAATAAACTAACCCTGAATTTATTTCATCATCTGCTGATTAAATACCTGGACTCCTATCCTCTGTTTATGTGAAATTAAATCATGTTTGCTGTAAATAATCCGAGGGAGAGTTTAATCAGCAGCATGAAGGACATTTATATAACAATAACAAGAATTAAAACAGCTTACATTTTTTTTGAATTATGAAAACATTTTAAATGTTTTATTTCATTGAGAATAAAAATCTTGTTCCATCTCCATCTTATGTGTGTTTCTTCTCCTCGTCTTCCTGAAGCTGAGATAAAAAAAAAGCTGCATTAAATAATTCATCAGACTTTATTTCACAGAAACGATTCTTTAACGTAAAAACACAAAAAGAAAGAGAGAGATGCAGAGACGCTTTGTTTCAGATACACACACACACACACACACACACACACACACACACACACACACACACACACACACACATACACACACACACACACACCAACTGTGTATTATTACTGTGATGCAAATTTATATTAATTAGAATACAGATGATTGTGTGTCAGAATTATTAAATCTAAATTTTCATGAAATTAGAAAATAAACAGACTCTTCCATTAAAATGAGAAACAGAAAAAAAACCTGAGTTATCAGGAGGGTTATTGTTATTTTGTGCAGTTTTAAAAATTGTATTTTAATGGGACAGCTTCAGAGAGACTGGACCTGTGAGGGGAAAGAGTAAAAGGGACAAGGGACACCAAATCATGTCGGCACCAGAAATCCATCCAACAACCGAGCGGAACCAGCAGGAAGTGGGACTTTTAAAACCCGCCCTGTGTGGCTTTCTTTGAACACCTGTCGTCTCACGCTCAGCAGATCATTCAGGAACATTTATGACGTAAGACGGACTCAGTCCTCTGAATCAGGACCTAAAGATTCTCCTGATACAGATTCACAGAGTTCAGACTCGTGTCTGAAGTCTTTCCAGCTCCCTGTGAGTCTCTGCTCCTCGTCCCTGGTCCCTCTTTGCAGACAGCAGAGCCTCTTCCAGTCCTGCCAGCGGTTTGATCCCCGCTCACAGAGCAGCAACAGGACAGAGACACATTTTAAAAGATCTGTTCCTCTGCAACGCGGCTCCGTCTTCTCATCCTGTCAATCATCCTCCGCCCAGCTATGCGCTCGGCGCTCCGGCTCTGCGCGGGGCTGAGCAGCTTGGCGGAGACGTGGGGCGATGATGAGAACTCGTCGCAGCCTAGCAGGGTTTCCTCCTCATCAAGCTCAGAACAAAGGGGGGCCCGGTCCGCTCGGCTGCTCTAAATACAGCCTGCAACATGCCCGGGCCAACTGCTGCACACACTCTGCACACACACACACTCTGCACACACACACACTGCACACACTCTCTGCACACACATACTCTCTTCACACACACTCTGTACCAACGCAGCAAACACAATGTGCAGGCTGGAGGAGGATCAGGAGGAGTTTAGTGTTTCATGAGTTTCAGGACGGAGCAAAGCTGCTGCTGTGTGATAAACATGTGGGGAGGTCAGAGGTCACGGGTCTGACTCTGACTGAGAAGGAGAAGCAGGAGGAGGAGGAGGGGGGTAATATGACTGTTCTCACACAGAGGCAGGCTCAGGGTGAGGGATCGCTGGCTGTAACGGTGAGTCTGAAAGATTTTGGTCTCAGCTGGACTCAGCAGCGTTTACATTCCTCACCTTCAGCAGGATGTCAGAGAGAACTCTTATAAAGTTGGACAAAGTAAGAGAAGAATGTTTGACCCATGTCTCATCTGTTCACATGGAGGAGGTGGGGTTTATGACTCATACTGCAGACAGCCAGCAGGGGGAGCTTTGACCTCTGAGGCTTCACTGGTGAGGAGCTGTTTGTTACAGAGTTCCTGCCTTGTGTTGACAGTTCAAACTAAAGGCTGTGCAGGAGCGTCACCGTGTTCAGTCTGATTTAACGCCGTGCTTCAGGAGCACAGATGGATCATGTGCAGACAAAACATCAAACTACAACTTCTGAATGTTAACGTGAGCTCCCCTCCACAAACACAAAACACACTCCATGATTTATTACACGTTCCATCGTTCTCCGTCTGTCTGATCACCGTTTACTGAAGTTTGTTCTTTAGGTTTTTAAACGTTTATAATCTTTGTCTCTTTGAGGGGATGCTGATCTCGTAAACACGGACTTGATTTGTGTAACTCAGAGAGTCTTACGCTGTGAGCTTCTCCTGAAACTTCTGGAAGTACTTTGGCATCCTTTCAAAATAAAAGCATGTTTTTTGATCAAAACATGGACATTAAGTTCTGTAGATGTAACAGATAAAAAAGAGATAAATCAAAGCATCACAAATCTCCTCTCTAAACTTTATCATGAACTTAAAGAAACTAACCGTCTGACTCGTTTATGACACAAAGGTCTTTAAGGACGCAGAGTTTCCTGTCTCTGCACATCTACACAACCAACAACCTCCATCACTGCACAACACGTTTACATCCAAGAGCTAAAACAGTCCTCTAAACACACACACACATACACACATGCACACAGACAAATCATCATCCGAGGCGACAAAGGAGCAACAACAACATGTTAAAGTCCATCATCTCATCCTGTCCGTCCTGCTGCTAATGAGGCGGGGCGTCGCTAAACGGCCTCGCACAACTCCGGACATCACATCTGTTCAACTGTCAGACACACACACGCACACACACACACACAGGAAACTTCCTGTGCAGTCTAATTGCTGCCTCCCCTCGTTGGGGTGGAGGGGGTGAGGTCGCCCTGTCTGACTTAACCTCTCTCTCTCTCTCTCTCTCTCTCTCTCTCTCTCTCTCTCTCTGTCACCTCTCTTCTCGTCTGTCCGTGGAGCACCGGGGGAAAGAGGGATCAAGTGTCGCGTGCTAAACGGACATCTATGCTAATCTGGATCTGGATGTGAGTGTTCAGAGCACCGAGGCAGTGGGTTGCAGACACACACACACACACACACACACACAAACACACACACGTCACATCGCCTCTGTGCGGCCCTGGCTGCAGGGCTTCTCTCCTCCTCGTCACTCTGACTCAGATGAAACTCATAAACAGGTCAGAGGATGGTGACACGGCTCTGTCTGCTGCTGTTAGTCCAGGACGCTCTCACACATTAATTAAATCACATCTGTACAATTACAGCGCGTCCACTCACACACTGACACACACACACACACACACACACACACACACACACACGCTGTGGACAGCAGCTCTGTTTACTTCTTTCTTTCTATGCTTTAATGTTTAGTCTGAACGTTCGTCTGGCGGTTTGAGTACGACGACTTCACGAGCTAACTGGGATGTTAGCTAACATCAGGCTGTAAACTTGTGTTTTATGAATGGGTGTGTATGTGGTTTCTGGTGCTACCAGAGGCGACCTCTAGTGGACACTCGAGGAACTGCAGTTTTTAGCACATCTGCATTGGCTTCAATTCTCACGGCTGGAGGTTGCTGCTTGGATTCTAGTAATGTTTGTGTCTGAATCATTAGGACCGTTGTAGAGAGCTCAGGTATATTGAGATCAGGTGTGATGAGCTCAGGTGTGATGAGCTCAGGTCTGATGAGCTCAGGTGTGATGAGCTCAGGTATATTGAGCACAGGTGTGAGCAGGTGTCTCTGGTGTGATTCAGAGCTGTGTCTCTGATAGTCAGCAGAGTAAGAGTGGTCTGTGTCTCTGTGTGCTGAATGTTCCTCTCTGGTTCACTACAGTCTCACTTTCTGCACAGATGGTGATTAAAATAGCGAGCTGAAGCGGTCACTGAGCAGTCATTTATAACAATGAGGACGCTGTAGTGGATATATAAAGCGTGAGTTGTAAATCGAGCGGCGTGGTGAAGTTGGCTGCAGACTCGAGACGTTTCACAGGAGTAAGTTTTATTTTTATCTCGGACTTGGAGCCGGAACGAGTCGCTGGCAGAGCGAAGGAGGAGGTGGGCGGCAGAATCACAGAGCGGAGGCCTCACAGAGTCACGTGCACAGCCGCGCTGCTTCATACATCAGGTCCATCGCTACATCAGATCCATTATTTCTGATCCACGTTATTCAGACCATGAGGAGGGGGAGAGGAGCTGCACGCACCGCAGGTTTAGATCTGTTGATTCATCATGTGGTGCTAACATCCCAACACCACAAACACAGAGGTCAAAGGTCAGGGACTGAATGAGCTGAGGGGACACCTAGAAGCTCCCACCTGTCACTCAAAGAAGCCACGCCCCTAACCCTCCCTCTGCTGTAAAAAGGTGAGTTGTGTATGAATTCAGCCGTTCAGTTGTCATGAAGAGAGAAATGAAGGAGTGTTATTTTACTGATGAAGAGAGCGGAGGGTGACTGCAGGAGAGAGGTGGAGGAGCTGAGCCCGGGTTAAACCTCTGTCAAGATTCAAGATTCAATTCAAGGTTTTTATTGTCATACCAATACAAGCTGTCGCATGATATGGAACGAAATTTCGTTTCTCAGGTCCCGTATTAAGCCAGAAAAAAGAGCATACAATTAAAGGAAGACATAGTAATAAATGTCAAAATATGAATACAAATATAAATATTGTGCATTGTGCAATTGAATGTGCAAATGTACAGTGTGCTCCGCGCACTTGTCCACGATGCACTGTATGTCCATTTTCTCTGATCTGTCATTCTCAGTAGATAACATGACATGTCCACGCAGTGGACTGGAGACTTGGAGAATGATTGCTCACTGAGCTGCGCCAGGCAGCTCTGCGTAACTCCTCATCTCGTGCTTGCAGCAGTGTGTTGGGGGTGAATTGACTCAAACATGTTCACAGTTCCATTTAAGCTGGTGAATCTTTGGGACATTTGCTGGATGATGATATCAGGCATTAAAAACGTTCACCCAAAAGTTGCTCTCTGGGACAGTGAGGCGACTGTCTTCATTATCTTCAGAACAATCTGGAGCTGAACCCGCTCAAGACGGTAGAGATGACAGTGGACTTCAGGAGAAGCCCCCCCCCCACTCCCCCCCTCACCATCCTGAACAGCACTGTGTCTACTGTGGACTCTTTCAGGTTCCTGGGATCCACTATTTCCCGGGACCTGAGGTGGACCTCCCACATAGACACAATCAGAAAAAAGGCCCAGCAGAGGATGTACTTCCTGCGTCAGCTCAGGAAGTTCAACCTGCCCCAGGAGCTGCTGATCATGTTCTACACCTCCATCATCCAGTCTGTTCTGTGTACCTCCATCACTGTCTGGTTTGGCTCTGCAACCAAACTAGACAAACACAGACTGCAGCGGACTTTAAGGACTGCAGAAAAAATCATCGGTGTCGACCTGCCCCCCATCCAGGACTTGTACCGGTCCCGGGCCAGGAAACGGGCAGGTAGCATCACTGCTGACCCCTCACACCCTGGACACAAATTCTTTAAACTCCTCCCCTCTGGCAGGCGCTACAGATCACTGTGCGCCAAAACAACCCGCCATAAGAGCAGTTTCTTCCCCCAGGCTGTCACTCTGATGAACACTAAACCATAACAGTGTCACACCAGATAAATACTCTCTGTAAATATACATGTAGATACACAATGCAACAATTCTCAAAGCAGAATTCCATATTTCTATTTTTTTTACTATTTAACTACTATTTTATAATGTAAAACTAGCTCTGCAACTCACCACTGCACTTTATCATATTATTTTAGCCTGTACATATTAGTCAAGCCTATTTGTTGTTTCTTTGTATTTATAGCTAAGGTTATTGTTATTATATTTTTATTTCATTTTTTATTGTAGTTCTTATTCTTATTCCTATTCTGCCTTGTACAAAGAGAGCACAGTTTACTAAAGTCAAATTCCTTGTGTGTTCAAGCATACTTGGCGAATAAAGCTGATTCTGATTCTGATTAAAGTGACGCCTAACTTTTCTAGAGCAAGAGTGACAGACTAAGCCTCATCAAATCGCTCTCTAAACTCCATCAAAACACTGATTGCATTTTGGAGTAGAGTAAATGCGTTTATTTCATCGGCAGATCTTCTGTTTTTTTCTCACATCATTCACCTTTTCACAGATGGCCTCCCAAATCGCGTTTCTAACGCTGAGATGTCTCTGCTGGAGTTCACGGATGTGTTTATTTCCCTCCACCACAAAGATCTCCAACTCCATAGCTTCAAACTTCATTTATCGCTTAAGGCCACTCTGCTCTCCCAAACTCTCCATGGTGACAGCCGATAGCACACGCGAAATCCTCGTAAAATAGGGCGGTCCGCACCACTTTTGCACTCGTTATCATTTGTGCACGCAGTCTTAGTAGATCACTCGCAACACGCCCAGAAATAACACGTGCAAAATTATTATTTGCACACGCAAATTAGCGCTCGTTATTTGGGATCTTAGTAGATCAGGCCCTGACAGTTTGGACTGATTTGATGTGTTCGTGTTTACCTGTTCAAAGATCACCTGAAACATCTCGCTCTGAGTCCAGGGAGCTCTCGTCTTCCGCCACGTCGTCTTGCTGACCGCAGGTGAAGAATATCCTCCACCTTAATGTGACGTCAGTATCTTTAAACCCTCGAGCAGAGGGAAGAGGAGATCAGTGAAGCCTCCTCCCTGCATCCCTCCTCAGGCTCTCCGTGTTTCTAAATGTGCAGCAGAAACTTCCAGCGATGCATAAATCTGCTCCTCATGTATCAAAGTCCTGTGTTTCCTTTGTCACCTGCCAATAAGACGCTCTGCTGCTAACAATCTTCCTCACTGTACTCCTCTCCTCCCTGGTGAAAAACTACCGCCGTGAGTGAAACAGATTTCCACAATCTAAATCAATCGTCCATCCATCCATCTCTGCGGCGTCCTCAGCCTCCCATCTCGCTCACAAAGCCATTACTCTCCGCTCACGCTAACCCCGGCGCCGCTGCTACAATTAAAACCTTATTTCTGCTGAAGGAAATTAGATTTAATGAACGGCGGGCCGGGCAACAACAGATGGTTCGTCTTATTGGAGGCACAAAGATAGACGGGCTGTTTGAACGCCTTCAGATCAAATGCCAGTGGTTATCAATTAGGAGCCGAGGTAAGCTGTGACAACATGAAACGGAGCGAGGCCTCGCCGCTGCGGCCTCACCTCCTCGGCTGCAAGGGAGACGATACGGGGAGACGCGGGGACGGTCCATCTGCTGCGGTCAGGACGCTGCACGGGGACAGATGTTTCATAATGTCAACCGGGAAGTGAGGACTAATAAATAAGAGCGTAAACAGGTACGTCAGAGTTTGTGTGGCGCTCTCCGTCTCTAAACGTTTTCTTAATCATATAAAGTCAGAGAAGAAGAGCCATTAACAGCAGCTACGTTTGGAGGACTTCAGGGAGCGGCTACTTCCGCGCCGTCATTCTGCTTCAAAGAAAAAAGATAAATGATGATGCCATTAAAAGTGAACTAATTAAGGAAGGCTTCTTTTAAGAACTCATTAACTGCAACCTCATTTACATAATGATGCATATTAATTAAGTTTTAATGAATCTGAATTTCCAGCAAGCCGCATTTCTTTGGCTGTGGAACAAATTGAACAAATTATTTAAAAGTGTTCTTGAATCTACTTTCTCTCCAAAGGGGAGGGAGGATGCAATCATTTGTAGAAAATCAGATTTCTCTCTGTGCTCTCTGTTAATTATTCTTAATGTAATCATTTAGCCTTTTGTTCCTGCTGCAGGAGACCGCCAAGAGACCGCCAGGAGACCGCCAGGAGACGGTCATGATGTGATGGACTGACGAGGATGAGAGAAAGGCTGAGATGCAGACGCAGATGAAGGGTCCTGGTTTTAGTTGTTGTCATGTGGGAGAAAAAAAACCTTCACCACTCGGTCTGCTAACACAGGGACTGGGTTCCATCAGGCTCCATCAGCTGGTCTCTACTAACACAGGGACTGGGCTCCATCAGGCTCCATCAGCTGGTCTCTGCTAACATAGGGACTGGGCTCCATCAGGCTCCATTAGCTGGTCTCTGCTAACATAGGGACTGGGCTCCATCAGCTGGTCTATGCTAACACAGGGGCCGGGCTCCATCAGCTGGTCTATGCTAACACAGGGGCCGGGCTCCATCAGCTGGTCTCTGCTAACATGGGGACCGGGCTCTATCAGCTGGTCTCTGCTAACACGGGGAACAGGCTCCATCAGCTGGCCTCTGCTAACACGGGGAACAGGCTCCATCAGCTGGTCTCTGCTAACACGGGGAACAGGCTCCATCAGCTGGTCTCTGCTAACATGTGGACCGGGTTCCATTAGCTGGTCTCTGCTAACACAGGGATCGGGCTCCATCAGCTGGTCTCTACTAACACAGGGACTGGGCTCCATCAGCTGGTCTCTGCTAACAGGGGGACCAGGCTCCATCAGGCTCCATCAGCTGGTTTCTGCTAACAGGGGGATCGGGCTCCATCAGCTGGTCTCTGCTAACACAGGGACTGGGCCCCATCAGCTGGTCTCTGCTAACACGGGGACCAGGCTCCATCAGGCTCCATCAGGCTCCATCAGCTGGTTTCTGCTAATATGGGGACCGGGCTCCATCAGCTGGTCTCTGCTAACACAGGGACCAGTTTCCATCAGGTCCTATTAGCTGGTCTCTGCTAACACAAGGGCCGGTCTCCATCAGCTGGCCTCGCTAACACAGGGACAGGGCTCAATCAGCTGGTCTCTGCTTACAGGGGGACCGGGCCCCATCTGCTGGTCTCTGCTAAGACGGGGACTGGGCTCCATCAGCTGGTCTCTGTGAACACGGGGACTAGGCTCTATCAGGCTCCAACAGCTGGTCTCTGCTAACACGGGGACCAGGCTCCATCAGCTGGTTTCTGCTAACATGGGGACCAGGCTCCATCAGCTGGTCTCTACTGACACAGGGACTGGGCTCCATAAGCTTGTCTCTGCTTACACGGGGACCAGGCTCCATCAGGCTCCATCAGCCGGTTTCTGCTAACATGGGGACAGGGCTCCATCAGCTGGTCTCTGCTAACACGGGGACCAGGCTCCATCAGGCTCCATCAGCTGGTTTCTGCTAACACGGGGACCGGGCTCTATCAGCTGGTCTCTGCTTACAGTGGGATCGGGCTCCATCAGCTGGTCTCTGCTAACAGTGGGACCGGGCTCCATCAGCTGGTCTCTGCTAACAGTGGGACCAGGCTCCATCAGCTGTCCTCTGCTAACACAGGGACTGGGCTCCATCATCTGGTCTCTGCTAACACGGGGACCAGGTTCCATCAGCTGGTCTCTGCTAACACAGGGACCAGGTTTCATCAGCTGGTCTCTGCTAACACAGGGACCAGGTTTCATCAGCTGGTCTCTGCTAACATGGGGACCAGGACCTGCCGGATCAGAGACACAGCCAGAATGCAACGTAGGGGATCCAGTGGAAGTTAACACATTGACTAAAATAGAAACCTATCAGATCCGGTGCTGTGACGGATCGGAGTGGAATTTGGCCGTAAGAGACGCTCAGACGTCCTCCAGGCTGTTTGATGTGTGTCTAACATGAGTTTGGTCCTGCTTAAGGTCTCTGCCTGTTAAAGGAAGTCTGTCGTTGACCCTGTAATGTGCTGATGATGAGTGGACAGAAGCTCTTCATGTGTTGAAAACAACATGAGAGATAATCAGGTAAATAAAGGTGATTGATTATTGACGTTAGCTCCCTTCACTCTGACACAGGGGGGGATTATACTCCGGGTCCTGATGCAGGGGCAAGGTGGTCTGAGTGTCCCTGAGGGGTTCAGACTCTTCCTGTAGCGTGTTGGTTTATCTCCGTGTGTGTTAACTCCGTCCTCAGATTAAAGTTAGTTTAACCTGTTCAGATTAACAAACTCACGCTCAGACTGAACTCAGCAGTCGGCGGCTCTGATGTGTGTGAGCGTGAAGTCAACAGCTGCTCTCTCTGATCATCATGTGGTGTGTTCTCAGGCAGAAAAGACCAGAAAAAAAATCCACACGCCCTGCTTTGTGTCCCAGAGAGGCTCACACACACACACACACGCACACACACGCACACACACACACACACACACACACACACACACACACCTGTTCGGCGAGTTAGTTTGGGAATAGGTTAGCGCTCTGGAGATGGAGGAGGACTCAGGGTCGTTTACTGAGAGAGGCAGGCCGGCGCCTCAGGAGGACGGCTGAGCCAATAGAATCACAACAAACAGAAACTTCCTGCGTCTCCGTCCCCGAGGACGATCTGTGGAGGAGTCTCTGAGGGCTCCGAGCCACGCGCCTCTTCCTCCTCCTCCCCCCCCGCGGTGAGCTGGAGGCCTCTGTAGCAGCAGAGAGAGGAAGGAGCTGGTGTTAGCCGCGTACTCGTGACAGCGCGCCTCCTCCTCGGGGAGGTCAGAAGTCGGCGATTCATACGAGACGAGCCGGCGATGCAGTGTAACCGAAAATGGAAAGCAGATGTTCGTTAATTAGGGGAAATGTGACTGACAAGACTTGAGCGTCGAGGTACATGAGCTCGCCCGCCATCCAGCAGCTGTTGTTACCCGGCTTCATTGTCAGTCTTGCACGCGTCCCCGCCCCCCCCCCCCTCCTGCCGCGCCGCGCCCAGACGCCCAGCACCCACAATTATCAAAATAGAATTAAGCTTGATTGAATCGAGCACGTTTTCCCTGAATATTTCTGTTTCTGAGTGAACGAGCAGCTACCTCCTCCTCCTCCCTCTTTCCGCTCCTCTTTCTCTTCCTCCTCCCGTCTCCGCCGCCTCAAAGAGACGACAGAAAAACACAAGAGAAGATTTCTCATTCGGGGGAAATCATACATCTCCTGCATCGCTTTTCCTGCGTGATAAAAAAGTACATTCAACCCTCCCACTAAATCGCTCCTACAGAGTGAAAGGAGCGGCTCGTCTCTCTGCAGCTTCTGTTTCAGGATCCAGTTTCCAGAGAGGAGCCTCAAGTGTCCTCAAAGAGCTGCAGAGAGGTCACTCAAGGTCATCCAGGTGAGACCCTCTGCAGACCTTTAGGGAGGTCAGACGGGTCACTGTGTCAAAGTCTGACTGATGTGTGTTTCCTTCATCCTCTCTACAGGATCACCAGTCCAGTCCCCCCAAGCTGGACTTCAGACCCGGCTGGTCCCTCCTCCTCTGACCCTCTGCTCTCCACACATGGTTTGGTTTGTTCGGCCATCTTTGTAGTTTCTTGTGGGTCGGCCATGACGGACGTAAGACAGGTAGGCATGTTCTCATCCTCACCTCTCCTCCTCTAACTACCTGAACACTGTCAGACTGCAGACCAGGTCTTTGTCAGACCCTTTAAGCTGCTTCAAGACCACATGTCACGTTACACACACACACACACACACACACACACACACACACACACACACACACACACACACACACACACACACACTCTCTCTCTCTCTCTCCTCTGGTCAACAGTATAATGCAGTGATCTTGATGAATGTCTGCACATTAGGCCTTTCAAACAGCAGATGTTAATTCTCTCCAGTCGAGCGTTATCACATCGTTTGTGTCAGCAGCAGAATATGAATGAGTCAGATTATCTCAGATTTGGGGTATCTGCTGGCGGACCCCTCCACGTGCAGGCCTCTGGGTAACACCTGATTACTGCAGAGCGTGTGTGCATGCGTGCATGTGTGTGTGTGTGAGGGATGATGCAGAAGGACAGGAAGCCCCCTCGGTCCTGCAGAGAGGTGACGTTACGCCCCCTCAGGTGTTTGTGTTTGAGTCCTGCAGCTCGGAGGTGCAGTGGGTGTGAGTTGCTGGTTCGGTTCCTCACACACGGGGTGTTGGGGTCTTTGTTGGTCTGGACTGAGAGAGCTCTGGTCTCATGCAGCTTGTCTTCACTCTGAACAGACTCAGAGTCCCTGTCTTCACGTCTCGTGACCCTCAACAGCAGGGTGAGGAACATCTTTACATCCTGGATCAGACCTGATCAGTCTGAACCTCCTGGTCTGATCCCAGCTCAGTGTTTGTGAGGATAAGTACACCTCAGCTGTTCCGTCATGACTCCACGCTGGTCTGGGTCAGACCTGATCCAGTTTCCTCCCCTCCCAGCAGCAGCAGCCTTCCTCAGGCCTCAGTGTTTCTGTTAAATCTTCACAGCTGTACTGAATGAAAGCCGAGCAGGAGTTATTTTTATTCTCTTTACCAAAGTGAAGAAAGAACAACCCTCCTCCGACTCCTACAACGCGCTGTGTCCCCGGAGGCCTGCAGCCGAGGCGGCAAAACAAAGAGCCAGATTTCAAAAAACGCTGCAGCGTTGAGAATAACTCTGAATATGAAAGCTGGCGGACTCCAAAGGTAGAGTGTTGCACCAGCAGACAGAGAGCTGGTGTAATTAGGTCAGGTGAGACGCAGGAGAAAAGTTTAACTTCATGGACCTCTTCATCGTCTCTGCTGCCTCTCCTCCTGAAGGTGAACTCCTCAGGACTCTCTGTCCACGTCTGAGACTCAGACTCAGACCCGAATCTGATGACAGGTGAGTCACACGCTGCGTCTGAGGAGAACATTCAACATATAACGTCTGAACAACATCAAACATCTCGCTGCAGCCAGCCGCTCAAAGCGTCTGCATCCAGCACTCATCAAACCATCATCAGAGTCCACCTTTAGAAGGACCTGGAGCTGGACCAGCAGGAGGATTCAGATGATCCCTGAGGAAAAACTGATCCCTCAGACTGGCTAGCTTGAGTCCAGCTTACAGAGGAAGAGAGAAGACGACAGCACGGTCAGGAGGACCAGAGCTCAAACGTCTGAAGAGGGGCTTCAGGTTCAGGACAGAGACCTGATCTATAACTGAGACCTCTGAGTGCTGATTAATCCTGAAACCCTGACTGTGACTGACTGATGGACCTTGCTCACCTAGCTACAGCTAGCACTTACTGATGACTCAGGTAAACACACCTGTCCTCTACGTGTCAAGGACGCCACAGCGGCTCCATCAACCGGTCCAGCTGATGCAGCAGAGTCCTCTGTGGTGAGGCGGCCATCTTGGCGGCTCCCTCTCTCTGCATGGAATACGAGGCGACTCTCTGGGTGTCCGCAGCAGCCGGCCGTCCTCACAGACGCCCTGCAGGCTGAGAGCAGCATCCGGAGCGTGCTGGACCTCGTTAAAGAGACGTGATGGGATCAGACCGCAGAGCAGCTGGACCACCGTCACATGACTCTGGTCCACACCTCTGTTACCCCGCAGCATGAGGCGAGGTGTCAGGAGGCGGCTGGACATCCAGACGTCACCACGAGGCAGCCGGACATACACGGAGACGATCGCTGCACAGAGTGTGTGAGACTCTGACCACCGCAGGCTTTAACCCCGCCTCCCTGCAGAGAGGCCTTGCTGTAATGGGACTAATTGGGCCGGACACCACAGAGGGACAGAGGATATGACAGGACACACACACACACACACACACACACACACAACATCTGCAGAATCTGTATGCAGCATCATTAACGATGAGGTCTGTACAATCAGGACAGCTCGTTTACAGACAGGACAGTAATGGTGTCATGTTTCAGACAGCCTGAGTGTGTGTGTGTGTGTGTGTGTGTGTGTGTGTGTGTGTGTGTGTGTGTGTGTGTGTGTTTGTGTGTGATGTTATCCCTCCTGACTCTCCTTAAACAGGACGCAGACTGACCTTAATTGCAGTAATTTCATTAGTAGCCATACTGTACGACTCGCCGGCCGGACCGCGACCATCCGTCACCCACATCCTCCGTCGTCCAATCAGACGGCTGCTCTCATTATGCCGCCCGGGGCCACGAGGAGAGGGAGCTGTGAACACGTCTGGATAAACGCTTTCATTAAGTAATGGAAACGGACGGAGAGTCAGGACGATCAGAGCTCACGAACACGGAGGTCTGATCGTCCAATCCAGCTCTGACGACCTCTAATGACCTCTGACGACCTCTAATGACCTCTTAGACAGAGTTCAGTCTGCTGCAGCCTCACTTCAGGCACGGATATAAACACAGGAGCATGATGAACCCAGGTCAGTCATGAGTCCGGGTCAGACCTGTAAACAGTCTCTCTGTCCTCTGAGTCTGCAGCAGCTCGCGGCAGTCTCGCCTGTTTCAGACGGTTTGAGTCAAACTCTAAGGCAGAGATTTACTGAAGGACACTTCTGAACTGAATTATGGGAAATGTAGGATTGTGTTCCTTCAGGGAGTACAAACCTTCAACAGTTAAAATGCTGCATGGTCCCTTTAAATACAATGACTTCATGAAACTGTTTAAAGACAGTAAAGACCGTGCATCCTTCAGGGTCACTATCACAGACCGCTCTTCCTCTTCCTGTCTATGACTTGATCATTTCCCATCATGCTTCAGGTGAACGTTTACAAGAAGACAGAGTTTCTTCCAGCTGGTTGCAGAGGTGCCTGTGACGTGTAGAGACTGAGGTGAGCTCTGTGGTGAGCTCACACGGACGAGACTGAAGCTGGATGTTATGAACATGTTAACTCATGATCATGTTTTCAGCACATGTATCAGAGTTTAGTTCTCACAACGTCCCTCCGCTCTGATCGTCTGTGGTGTGAATGTTGTTGAGTGTGTTTTATATTTCCTGAACAGTGAGAAGAAAAAGAAGAAGTAGAAGAAGAAGAAGGAGTCCCCCTCACAGACTGACCCTACTGCAGAGCCGGCTCCTCTCAGCTCTCGAGCAGCTCGGGGAGAATAGTCCTGATTCCTTTCAGACACACAGCGTTTTTATGACTCAGATGAAGTGCCGTCGCCCCGTTGTTTGGATCACAGTAATAAAAACTTAATAATGAGCTGAATCCAAAGACGAGCGTTTCATTGTGCTGCTCCTGAATGCTACGCTACGCTAACTGCATCCAATCAGGCGAACAAACAAACATCCCCGCACGCTCCCCGATAACGAGTCATCTATCCTCGATTTTCTCCGTCCCTCTTTTCTCCTCCCTTTCTTCTCCTCGGGGCAATCTTCCCTCCTCATATACATCTGTACAAATTGATTTCCTCTTTACAAGGGAAGATAATGACTGTGGCCACAGAAATACCTGTAAGTGAGGGATAATTACAGCGCAGACGCCCCCCGCTGAGCCCCCCAACAACAGGAGTTTCAGTCCCGAGCAGCACTCAGAGCGTCAAAGCGAGAGGCCGAGTTTGATTAAAATTATAGTCTGACTTCTTCTATTAAGATAAGCAGCTTGTTCAGCGCAGCTTTATATATGTGTGAAGAGCGGCCGCTGCAATTTAACATTTCTCCCCCGCTGTTCCACATGAAAGGAAACACGCGGGGGGGGGGTCCACTTGTCTGTTAGATACCTGTGCACCTCTACCTCTCTCGCCCAGCCTCCCTCTCTCTCTCTCTCTCTGACAAAAGAGGTCACAGACATGTTTACTCCAGAGAACATCAAACTCTCCAAACTGCAGGAAGGAAGCATTTGTGCAGGCTGCAGATCCTGTGCAGACGCTGCAGACGCTGCAGATGCTGCAGATGCTGCAGATGCTGGAGACGCTGCAGCCGAGGTGGCCACGTGTTTTAATGTGCACAGATTAAGAGGACACACCGTATCTGTATCTCTGGGTGTTAAACGATGAAGATAATAAGAGCTGGTGTTACTCTGCACTGATCATCACATCAGAGCAGCATTGTCCTGCTCTCGGAGACTCTTTCTTCTCCTCATTGCGTGATTCTGATTATCACTGTCACTTATTAGCTTCAATTTGTTTTTGTACAAACGATGAAATGAACGTCTTCAAACGACTCTTGAATCTGAGCTCTTACGCTGATTATCTCCTCTCATTAGTCACCATTTCTCAGTCTGAATCAAAGACACTCGCTCGCTTCCACTTCTTCTTTTTTTTTCCTGCTTTTTTTCCTGAAAGTCATCAAATAAGAGACGAGAGAACAAACTTTGAAAACACAAGTCTTCAGGCGAACGAGGGGGGAAAAAAGTAAAAACAGGAAGCAAAAGGAGAGAGGACGAGTTTCTATATTCTGAAGTCAGAACTAAAAGGTATGCAGATGTCTTCTCCTCCCAGGTGACAGGTATGTCAGCGCCCTGAAAGCCCTCGCAGTATAATTACACGCCTCCTCCCCCCCCCAGCAAAGAAGGTGCTGCAGGAACAGGAGCATCAGATCCCTGCGACTCGAGCAGGGGAACCCAGGGGACTCGCATCTTTAACAAAGCCCCTCTCTGCCTTTAAATATCTCTAAGTGCCCCCCCCTATCCCCGCCAGCCTCCCCCGCTCTCTGTTCCTCCACCCAAACAGTCTGAAGTCGTCCTGTTTTTCATGTTCTTCATGTTTTTCTGGTTTGGAGTCGGGTGAGTGGCACCAAAGTCTAATGATGAACATCCTCAGCGTCCCCCGAGTCCCACTTTTACTTTCTGAGTGACTGGTCTGAAGTCTGCCAGGTCTCTTTAACGGGACATCAAACCTGCAGCCGGCAGAGAGGAACGACACACTAACACACACACATACACACACACACACACACCCGAAGACCCTCACAAACACTCATGCAAACATGTGCACACACCTCCAAACGCACGCCTGAGGAAGCGGGTCCTGCAGAAGATGCTCAGGTGTGATCACAGACCTCAGCCCATCACTGTGACACACACACACACTCACACACTCACACACACATACATACACACACACACTAGCGACCAAACTTCATGTTTCACTTGAAGACAAAGTGAAGAGGTGAAATCAGGTGTGAGTCAAGGAGGTCGAGCCGTTTCAGGTGAAAACATTATCGGCATTTTGTTTCAGTTTGTCGTTTTAAAGAGTAGCAGGATTATAAAACATGTGTATATGTACATCTCTGTGATGACTCATCACCTTCAAACAGCCAATCAGAAGCAAGGATTCAAACGTATAGATCACCTGCTCGTCTGCTCATCATGAACACGCAGATAAAAACATGTAGAGGCTCAGTTTATAAAATCTGTCTCAATTAATTAACCTTAATAAGAATGAAATTTAAAAACAGATAAATATCATTTAAATGTTGAAGAGGAGGAGATCTACTGAGAACAATGACGGAGCACTGAAACACACTCCAATAATAAATAATAATGTTTAAGAAGAAAAGAAAGAAGGTCTGAAGAGAAAGGAGGACACACACACACACACACACACACACACCCTTCCTCTCTCTGTTCTTTGTGTATTAAAGGAGAACATGGAGAGGATCTTTGTTTTCATCAGAACAGAGGCGATGAACTAACTCCTCTTTAAACCTGAGCTCATGTAACATTTATAATATTTGATATATGTTATATATTTTAGACCTGAGCTCATGTTACATATATATATTTGTTATATGTTATATTTTTTTAAGCTGGATTAAAATCTGAATGAGAACTGAAGTCATATTTCTCTCCTCCGGCCGTCTCCGTCATCCTCAGAGAGCAAACAAAGAGAGCTATATTTACTGCAGCGTGCTCATTAAACTCAGTCTGAGTGTTTAACCGTCTGTGTGACAGAGAATCACGGAAATGTGTGTTATGACAACTCTACACTTCCACATGCACGATGTGGAGCAGACCGGGATGAGCTGTGACGTCTCGGGGTCAAAATAACCCCAGGCAGTCAAACACCATCATCAGAACGAGTCCCAGCTCTCCTTCACACTTCTTCTTCTTCTTCTTCTTCTTCTCAATGAAACATCCGAGCGTCCGCTGCCTTTCAGCTTCAGTCCCATAAATAAAGTTTACTGAGTAACTCAGAGAGACGCCGGCTCAGCGAGGTGACGCTGTCTCAGGTCACACACTCTTTAAAGCTCACTCAGTGATCAACACATCTTTGAATATCTCTCTCTGGATTTAATCTCTTTAAATCTGCAGCTTTTAACCTCCTGACACACACAGCATCTCAGTTTACACTCATGAGACTTTAAACCTGAACATTAATAAACAGCTTTATTGATCTGATTTACATCAGGAGCTTTAAAACCACAGACACACACCTCGTCGCCAGCAGATAGGCTGTTACTCTGAATCAGTCTGACGATGAAAACAAAGATCACACAGTCCATCCACAGATTTTATTTTAAAAGCTTCATTCACATATTTATATTTATATGTATTTTTATACTTACATTCATATATTTATATTTACCTTTATATTTATATTCAAATATTTGTATCTACCTTTATATTTGTTTATATATTCATATTCATATTAATTTATATATTCATATTCATATAAATGTATATATTTACATTCATATTTTTATTCAAATATTTATATTTACCTTTATATTTATTTATTTATATTTTTTAGATTTATATTTCCATATTTGCATTTATTTGTTTATATCTATATTTGTTTATATATTTATATTTATTTCTATATTTACATTTCTATATTTATATTTACCTTTATATTTGTTTATATTTATATTTTTATATTTGCATTTACTTTCATATATTTATATTTGTTTATATATTCATATTCATATTAATTTATATATTTACATTCATATTTTTATTCAAATATTTATATTTACCTTAATATTTATTTATTGATATATTATATTTTTATATTTATAATTTTTTATATTTATATTTGCATTTATTTGTTTATATTTATATTTGTTTATATATTCATATTTATATGTATTTATATATTTACATTTGTATTTATATTTAATACAGAGGGAGTGGACAGACTCTCATCAGTCCTGCTCCTGACCCATGAGAGGAAGAGTTTATTTAAGTGTCTTTGAATAAAGGGAAGCTGTTTGTAGAAACAGGAAGTGCAGGATGATTCTCAGGTAAAAGATTTATCAGCACGTGGTGTAAAACAAAGGATGATTTAAACTCTCAGTCCATTTAGAGGACGACAAGAAGAAGAAGAGATGAGCAGAGGTTAAATGTGCAAACAGAACCTCCTGATCCTGCAGAACGTGAGCCGGTCCTGTGTGTTGTTTACCTGCTCAGATGCTCGGCTGCAGCCTCGGAGGATCTGTGGAGGTGTGCGGCTCGCCTAAGTAGGTCAAACTATCTGCAAAGAACGCAGGAGCGCAAACTTTCCATCATCATCATCGACGCCACCACAGCGAGGTGGGGGGGGAGAGAAAACAATTCACTTGTCACAAACTTGACACCTTTCTCCTTTAGCAGAGGAGGAGGAGGAGGAGGAGGAGGAGGAGGAAGAGGAGGAAAGAAAGAAGAGGAAAAAAAACTCCAAAGCAGCGTTTCATTGTTCTGAAGTTTCCTCCCTCTCTGCTCCGCCGATCGCTGCCGCTGAAATCAACACTTATGTCAATGACAAGCTGGAAAATTGCCCGACATTAAGGGGAAGCGCACAGGGCCTGCAGTGTGTGTGTGTGTGTGTGTTTGTGTGTGTGTGTGTGTGTGTGTGTGTGTATGTGTGTGTGTGTGTGGCAGGGGGTGGCAGTGTAATGCCTGGTCCCAGGGGCAGCAGGCGGGATGCTAAAATAGCTCCCCGCTCCTTGCTCTGAGTTTGTGTTAAAAGGTTCCTGTTTTTTTTCCGACCTGTGAAAACAGGAGCAGGTTGGGTCTTCAGGGAGCCCATTACGAGGCATTGTGAAATTATCCCAGCCTGATTAAACCTGCTGAGCTCTCAGACAAAACGATCTCTATAATCACAGCTGGAGAGACAAAAGCTAAACCCCGCTCCGGATAATAAGAGCGCTCTGCTCGCATCTTTCTTAATTTGAAAAAAGGGGACGCTTCGTGTCCGTGGCGCAGAACTCACACGGAAACATGCAGCTTGAAAAATGAGAAAACATCCAGAGCCAAACAGCTTTCTCTAAACGTCTCACATCTCAGCGTAGCAGCGGCAGAGGGGAATCTCACGCTGTAACACGCTGTGAGATTCAGATGCAGGCTTTAACCTCAGCTCTGTTTTTTTTTGGGGGGGGGGGGACTTTCTGATCCTCTCGTGCTTCCTCACAGAACGGAAACTTCCAGATTGCAGCCGAGGAATAATCACCGCCACAGCAAATTCATCTGTTTTGCGATAACGGAACATTTCAGAGAAGTTGTCCAACAGCTCGGCTCTGAAACGTTCCCGGACGCGCTGATAACTGCAGCACGACGGCCATTTGTTTGTTTGCTCAAAAAATCTTTTCCCTATATGTATGGAAATGTGCCGCAGAGCGAGCCGGAGAGTGTGCACATCACGGAGAGCAGGGAGAGCAGGGAGAACACACTGACCCAACGTATGTGCAAAGACTGAGCGTGGATTTCAGACAGAGGGGTCTGAGCTGTGACCGTTCAGGGCCTCGTAGACCAAAACCAGCACCTGAACCGAATACTGATAGAGTTAGCATGGCGTTAGCAGGGAGTTAGGCAGTCGCGATCGCAACTATCAACGCAAATTCAACCAATCAGTGCGATTTTTGAGCGGCCTTGCAATTTTATACAATCACCGCGACTTTCCTGCAAATTTGACCAATCACCTTAACCTCAGCCCCTGTACGTCATCGGTTTCATCATCAATTTCACTTCCTTGGAACATAAATGTAAGTCCGGACTTGATCGGCACTTTCCAACACAAAACATGCAGGCGGATGAAAAGCGACAAGGACAAGTGACGATGACAACGTTGTTGTTTATAGATACTAGACATATGCAGCAGTGGCTTAGTCCATAGGGGCTTGGCTTGGCAACTGGAGGGTCGCCGGTTCGAGTCCCAGCATGGACAAAGTTTGGCAAGTAGACTGGTGGCTGGAGAGGTGCTGGTTCACTTGCCTGGGCACTGCCCAGGTGCCCTTGAGCAAGGCACTGAATCCCGGGTGCACTGGTTGATGGCAGCATCCTCACTCTGACATCTCTTCCTAAGCATGTCCACTGCACGTTGTGCATAAAATTGTATGTATATACACCAAACTGTGTGTGAAGCATGACCAAAAAACAACACAGGTGGAAAATTTAATTTCTCCCTGGGGATTAATAAAGTACGTTTCTTTCTTTCTTCTTTCTTCTTTCTTCTTTCTTTCTTTCTTATTATTTGAGGGGCTCAGTGTTAGCTTGGTCTCTACCTGCAGCAGGTCTGCTTTATGAACCAGCTCTCCCTGTCTCCATGCATCTGTCTCATCTTCATTGATGATTTTTACCCCTGGTGTTCGTTAGTGACAAAGACACAACCGGGGGACGTCTGTTTAGTATTTGAGGTTTGACGTTGTTGCCGCCATTACTGTAAAAAGCTCTGCGTCTACAGCTTGATTTACTCCAGTTTGGTGATACATCAGACACATTAGTAAGTTTTGATCAACTCCTTGATGAAAGATGCAGATGCATTTCTGAGTGCCATGAACTAACTGTGTCCAGTGCGCCTGTCACTGCAGGTACATTCAAGGACCGTCGTAAATGTGCAATACTGTCCTTTATTGCATTTTTCTGTGAGTCAAGAGAATCAAATACAGTCACAGTGGTCACATCAAGAATGTTTTCTAAACAACAACTATAAATTAGCGTATTTACTTGACCCCGAGATGTTATTTGAGGAAAAAAACAAATTTCACCCGCAATTTTTTAAAAAAGCTGTCGCAAAATCAGGCTTTTTAGGCCGCAACAATCTAAAACAAAGCGTGAAATCCTGGAGGGACTGGTTAGCATGCTTCAGGATGTTAATGCAGATTGTCTCGTAGCGTACACAGCGTGCTCAAGCTGCTCATGTTTCTGGAGCAGCAGCAGAAAATATGCACAAAGGTTTGTGCTTCAAAAACACCGACTTCAACCAAACATGGAGATCCTTCATTCTGACTGCACAGAGACCACAGAGCTGTGATCACAGAGTCTGCTCCTGCAAACCCTGCAGAGGTGCCGCTGACTAACACCTCACATCTCTGAGTGAGTTAACCAAGGCTTCAGGATCAGGTTTGAGTTGGTGAGGGTTTTCAATCCATGCCAGATCGGACTCAGTGAAGGTGGAGGTGGAAGGTGGGGATGATGAGTCTGAACCCTGACAGCTGAGTTCTGCTCAAGTGGGAGCCGGTCCAGGAGTTTGGGGGGTTCCACACACAGGACTCTGATGCAGGGAAGGATCCATGTTGCTGCCACAGGTTTCTGGGGGTGATGGAGGACTCTTGAGACGTGACTTTAGGATGGAGGGAGAGGGTGGAGGGTGATGATTCAGAGAAGGTCAGCATCCTTCCGGAGCAGCACTTTGGGGCCCATGAGCTCCGATCAGTTGTTGAGTTGGAGGTTGCTTTCCAGACAGAAAATTAATGAAGGTGTGTTTGAGTCACTTGTTGACTCCTTTGTGTGAAAGTGTGATGGTGGAGCTTGGGTCAGAGCTGTGATGGATTAGGGAGAGAGGAAGATGCAGGGACTGTCCTGGTTGGTCTCAGACCTGAGGATCTTAGTCCGTTCTGCAGGATCAGTATCTCCGTAGAATCTGTCGTACACGTGACCTCGTTTAGTTTATAAGTGTGACACATTTCTGTAACTCTGAGCGTGATCCCTCGCAGGATTCAAACTCACCACCTCCTGGAGACCGGCGAGGAGCGATCTGATGAACATCCATAAATAAAAGATGTTAATTCTCATCCAGCTGTCAGAGCCACAGAGCCTCTCTCCTCCGTCAGCAGCCTCTGCTTCCCTCCGCTCAGCTCTCATTTCCATTCTGCCCTCTTTTGCTTTAAAATCCCTATAACTCTGGCCTCCTTTGCATTTGGCCCCATCTCCCCCCTCCTCCCCCGTGTCTCCCCCCTCCTCCCCGGGATGAGATGCTGCTGTCCGTGTGCTTATTCAGAGAGAAATGGCCTTTTGTCTCTGCTGCTCCCCGTCACAGAAGGTCACGCAGGCTTACCCCCGCCCGAGAAAGCCCCGGCCATTGTTATAATTTGCATTGATGCATAGAGAAGGGAGATAGGGTGTGTGTGTGTGTGTGTGTGTGAGTGTGTGTGTGTGTGTGTGTGTGTGTGTGTGTGTTGTGCTCAGGGGGGAGGTCGGTGTACCATGAGGCAGGGTAGGAGGAGGTTATGCAGAGCGAGGGCATCTTTGCATGGAAATGTGAGCACTGGATGGACGCCGTATTTTTTCGCCCCCCCCACTCCTCAACCCCACACACACACACACCCACAGGGGGGGGAGTGAAGGCCTCTTCCTCCCAAGGTCAGTGTAGGACAGAGCGGGGCCAATTAGCATGCAGATCAGGGTGTGATGTCGTTTAAGGGGATTGCTCTGATGCAATCACATTAGTTAGGCCAGGAAGAATTCCCGTCTGACCTCAATCATACGAGGGCGGCGGGAGGAAGTGATGGGTGAGAGAGAGGGAGAGATGGAGAGGGAGAGAGATGGAGAGAGAGAGAGAGGGAGAGAGACATCTCCTGCAGCTCTCCATCATCTCTTTCTTCTCATTGGCGTCACAAACACACGCCGCACTGACATGTGACACGCATGACATATGGACAGATGAAGTGACAGAGAACGAGGCTTTAATGGAAATATGAAGTTCCCTCTCCACGAGGGACGCTGTGGCGCTCTGAGCCATCACACGGCTCCTCTCTGGATCTCATGCAGGAACACTTACTGCTAAATGCTCCAGGAATTAGCCTGTGCATGCTAATACAAAAACAAAGCACACACACACACACACACACACACACACACAGAAAGCAGAACAACACATTAGCATGAGAGAACACTTAGCTGTTGTTTGTGTCTCCGTCTCCTCACAGTTCCTCTCTGAGTGAAATGAATCCTCAGAGTCTGCAGAGCGAAGAGTTAACGTGAGCTTCAAACACTCAAACACAGAGAAACAGGAAACACTCCTGAGACGCTCACGCTGACTGCAGCTCTGAAGACACGGTGAGGAGCGGTGATGAAGCTGCAGACGAGGGTCAGACTCAGGGTTAAAGTCTTCACATGGAAACTGGACTTTAAGGTCAGGGGGGTCTGGACCTGACTGATTCAAGACGGGTCGTCTTCCTCATAGAGATTCAGAGTTTGAATAAAGTCAAAGAGGTCTGACGGTCGATGCTTGATTCATAGTCTTTGTTTCACATCAGTTTTTCACTCAGTCATCCTGTGAACACGTGAACCAGCCTGTAGAATCAGGTCTGTGCTCCTGATTGATTGATTGATTGATTGATTGATTGATTGATTGATTGATTGATTGATTGATTGATTGACCTCTCCTCTCCTGAACCTCCTCACTACCTGAGTACAGCTGGCTCAGACTGGGCCTCCCTGTGAGGACTGATGTGGACCCGCTGGTCCGGCACAGACAGGTTTCCTTCGGTTAATAAATTCAGTAATCACTTTTCATCTTGGCGCCGGGTGTTTGCGTGGTGGACCGGACGGCCTCTGGTGGACTCCAGCCTCTCAGGAATGTAATTCAGCCGCTCTCCTGCTCGTTTTGAGAAATCTGTGTCTGGGTTGTAAATTTCTTCCGATTCTTCCTCTTTCACTCCCTCCATCTTTCTCCCCTTGTCTGAATTAATGAGATGGGGTTTGATCAGGGCAGCCAAGTGTTCAGTGGGAAATCTCACAGCCCGCCTTGTGTCCCGTAATAGAATTGCATCTAATGCATACATAAATCAAACATCTTTCTGGACATTTTCATATGCATAATGTCATTTCATCCTGTTTCTGTGCGAGAGGGGAGCCGTGCGGGCGGAGGGGGAGGAGTGGGAGGCGTGGGAGGAGGAGGGGAGGGTTATATGTAGGTGGCGGGGGGGATTGTAGTCGGTGCAGAGAGGTTATTTGTTTTTATGTTTTTCTTCTTCTCTCTCTGTTTCTCTCCGTCTCTCACTTTTTTTGACTTTCTCTTAATGCTTTCAATTTATTTTGCTGACTGCGGCGCGGCGCTGTGAAGCCGGGCGCCGGATATCTTTGGGGTTTGGGTTGTCAGATACTTTTATTGAGAGATAAAAAAGGAGAATACATGTGGATACACACGCCTCCATCTGTGAGTGTGTGTGTGTGTGTGTGTGTGTGTGTGTGTGTGTGTGTGTGTGTGTGTGTCGGAGGCATGTTGATGGCTGTTCAGAGGAGTGGTGCAGGCTGCTTCATCACATCTCCACCTTATTCTTGGGGGCTTTGTTATGTAAATGTGGGAGAGAAACTCGCAGATTCAAAGTGCTTTCTCTTCACACGGAGGGAGAGATAAAAAAAAGACAGTGACAGGTGTCTTGATTGTCCTTAGTGCTTTGCTGCTCCGCCGCTAACAAGGCTTGATATTGTAGAAATTCCATTTGCAGCCGTCTCCATCTGCATGCTCCGGACGCTTCCTCTGAGCTCTATTAACTCTTCTGCTTCCCTCAGCGCCGAGAGGAGACTCGTCTGAATGTGGGACAATTAAATAAAGCGTGCTGAGCGTGTGTGTATTGTGCTGTGTACTCTCAGAGTGGATCTGTGTGATGATCATAATTGACAGTGATATTTGAACCTCAGACAGGACGCTGTTTGGATGCAGCCGCCGCTCACAGCGCTGCTTCAGGCTGACGTTAGCCCGACCTCGCTCGTTCAAACGCGGCTCTTACAGCTGGAGTTCACTCTGTGAGGAGGAATTACTCATGACTTCCATGTCGACACACTGTACACGCTGTGACGGCACCCATACACATAAATACAGCTCAGAGAAATCCAGAGAGCCGTGAACATGCAGGGAGGTCGCTCCTCCGGTCTAAGCTTCGTCTGTTGGTTTATCAGGTTCACATATTGATCACTGAGTTCCTCTGATTAAAGATCATTCACCTGATTTTAAATACAGGGTTTCTCCTCTTTATGAGAATCAGCTGATATTTCTGCAGAGATGAAGGTGGACGTTTGATTAAACAATAATACAGAAACACTGTCCTGAAACACAAACCTTTAAATAGTTTAATACATGTACATTTATATATTTTGCAGGTCTTCATTTGTTAAAGGTCAAATAATCAAACTAATGGTTTGTTTAAACAGAATTTAAACTTGGGACACTGGTGGCCTAGCAGTCTAAGCGCCCCACATACAGAGGCTACAGTCCTCGTTGCAGGGGTCGCCGGTTTGATTCCCGGCTGGTCGACCATTTCCTGCATGTCTTCCCCAGCTCTCTACTCCCAACATTTCCTCTCTATCTTCAGCTGTCCTATCCAATAAAGGCAAAAAGGCAAAACCCCCCCCCCCCATAAATTAAAGGTGTCATATCATGCAAAAATTGACTTATTAATGGTTCTCTAACTGAAATATGTGTCCCTGTCTACAACCCCCCCGAAAATGAAAAAGAATCCATTCTGCCCCTGTTCTGATTTCTCCACCTTTCTGTAAATGTGTGCTGAAACCCAGCCGTTTCAGTTTTCAGTGTTTTTCATACGTCACAACGCCATCCGGTCTGTAACAGGAAGTCAGAGCTCGGAGCTTGTTCAGCCCATAGACTGTATAAAATACAACTCAACCCCTCCTCCGTTTTTCATTCCCTGCACACACGTGTGCTAACAAGGAGCTTGGGAGGGAGGCATGCTAGTTGTAGGCTGTCTTAATAAACACAAAGGTCGGTTTTACCTCCCCACGTCTGCAGATTTGAGATCTAGTGGATGATTTTTATTTTTCATGGATAAGTGCTAGCGCTAGTTAGCATAGCCACATAGCTACATGTTCAAAGCTGTGTACCAAGACACACGTCGACATGCTGACAAATAAAACAACAAGAAACACTAAATCTGTGACCAATGGTTCAGAAAGGTCCTGCTGAAGGCGCCTCTCCGTCAGGATCAGATTCTGGATCAGATTCAGAGGGTTGAAGTAACGCGGGTCTCGTGAGCAGCCAACATGTAAACATTAGATCAACGTGCTGGAGAGCCGAGGCCACATCCACTTCCTGAGGGGGCGTGGTCAGAGAGAAAAACAGACTGTTCTGATCTCAATCTGATTTCAAAGTGTTTTTTTGAGCATAAACTTTAAAGACATGTTTTGGGGACCTCTTAGACCCATATATTTAGATGAAAAAGAGCGTAATATGTCACCTTTAAACTTTATTCCAGCTGAAGACAGAAACCTCCTGACTCTCATTGTAACGTCTCCGCTGACTGAGGCTCTTACCTTTATTTATTTAAGTTATACTTTTTATATTTTTGGTCATTTTTCCTTTATTCGTGTGACAGCTGGAGGAGAGACGGGACGTGTGAGGACGTGCAGCGAGGGGTCCAGAACCGCTACGATGAGGACTACAGCCTCTGAGTACGAGGCGTGTGCTGAAACCACGAGGCGGACAGCGCCCGGAAGTTTAAAATAAAAACTCAACTCAGACTAAGTCTTTCTCTTAGAGCTCTGAGAGTTAAAAAATGCTCCTCATCGTCCCGTTCCGTCGACACTCGTAGTCTGAGTGTGTCTTCACCCCCGTGATAATCCTCTGACATCAGTTCACACATGGATTCATCCGCAGCTGAAATAGTCCCTGACAGAGCGAGTCCTCCTCCTGTGGTCGTACCTGCTGGAGCTATCAGGCTGAAATGCATGATGGGATTTTTCTCCGTCGTGTTCACACACTCTCTCGTGTGTCCCTCACACTCTCTCTCTCTCTTTCTGTGTTTCTCTTCACTTGTTGCCTCTCTCGCTCCGTGTGTGTGTGTGTGTTTGTGCCTCTTTATTTGGCGTCCTGTCATAAGTGACACCTTGTGACACACAGCCTCTCCGTCTCTGCTCCGCCCGCTCCGCCATGGATGAAGCTGTAGCTCGCAGACATGTTAGAGTCTGTCAGGGTGCCAGCTCAGTGTGTGTGTGTGTGTGTGTGTGTGTCACATGCTGCTGGATCTTCGTGCTGACCTCGCCTCGGCCCCGCCTCCTCGCTCTCTAATGTAATGTGACGAGGAAGTGTCCGGTCCCGTTAACGCAGAGCGGAGCTGGCAGCGTCTCTGAGTGTTTATGAGGCGATTAGGTGTCGACTCTCTGCCTTTGATATTAATTAAAATGTAGGGTGTGTGTTTAATGTGTTTTACACACACACACACACACACACACACACACACACACACACACACACACACACACAGTAAACAGGAGGTCGGGCTCAGAGCTCAGTCTCTGTAACTTTGAGGACGTTTGGACTCTCGATGCTGAAATCAAACTTTCAAACTCTTCAAAGACGCTCTCTCTAAACTTTGAGGTTTGGTTTCTCCACCGTGAGGTCAGAGGTCGTCCTCACACCTGTTCCCTCATGGTTACCTTTAATGCTGCTCTGTGTGAAGGTCACAGGAGGACATTCTTACGTACAGACGCAGGATCACGTGTGGCGCTCTGATGGAGGAGACATTCAGAGTTTGTCTGGTTCAGTTTGAGAACATGTCTGAGAAGCAGCTTCCTCCTGATGTGACATCGTCTCACGGTGTGGCGCACACATGGCGGTGTGAGTGTGAGAGGATTATTTGAGCTCTGTAGAGTCTGTTGGGCGCTAACCAGGCGTTCACACATCGCCTAAACATTCAGACAAACGTCCTAAAAGACGGACGAGACCCGGAGCTCAGAGGAGATATAATTGGAGACACTCGTCTGTTTTTACTTCTGTATCCCTGTTCACTCGTTCACTCGTTCCCTCATTCACTTGTTTCCTCGTTTACTCCCTCCATTTGACAATCAGAGTCTGGGTTCAGTGGTCTCAGTGACCATGAATCAAACACGCCGTGTTGAGATCAACTATTACACACCAGACGCACATCAGCACGGCGAGCCAGAGGATCAGATCACAGGGCGACGCTGCAGGACGCCATCTAGGTCCATCACGCTGCAGTGACCTTTACGTCAGAGACACAGGCTCTGTGTTCACATACAGGCACACTGATCAATGAAGCAAAGTCACACACACACACACACACACACACATGCACACAAGCACACACACACACAGTGCAGAGAGACTCCAGGCCTGCAGGTGGCACCGAGCTGTGTTGTTTTTTGATGGAGGGGAGCAGGAACAGGCTCTGCAGACCTGCAGAACGGGATCAGGACTGAGGTGGTTTCTGTTACCTGATGTGGCTCCTATAGCAGCTAACGGTTTTGTCTCCCTAGACCCGGTCCTCGTGGGTCGCTGTGTCTCATCTTTTAAAGTTTCTTCTCCTCCTCAGAGTCTTTCAGCCTGCTCGTCCTGGTGACTCGGTGGCGGCGGAGCCTCCACTCTCCTCCCTCCACCCTCCTCCCTCCTTTAAGAGAACAGATTGTAAAGCTCCAACAGTTGGAGGAAACCTCGTGCATCCTTTTGTCATGAGCAGCACCTTCACACCTGCCAGTCGCTCCTCACGTACCAGTCTTCTCCGCGTCTCCTGCAGGAGCCAGATGTGAGCCTGACAACGTCAGCGGTGGAGGTTGGCTTCCAGCTCCTCCATCGACATCTCTCCCTCTCTCCGCACGCCCGCCGTGGAAGCAGCGAGATGGAGACGCAGGCAGAGCAGCTGTACGGGCAGGTGTTGGCCAACATGGAGGATGCTGCTTCTTTGACTGGACACGCCGAGCTCTCCCTCAGTCAGCTGCTGGAGAACATCTGGGCCCGGCTGGTTGATGCTCCGCGATGACTGGAGGAGTCTGTGGTGGACCGCCGCGACGTGTCGGACGTCTGCAGAATGACAAAGACGCATCTGTGAGATCGGAGAACAACAACAGGCCGCTAATGCTCCGACAACACGAGGCGGAGAGGTTTCACTCTGCAGCTGCTGAGACACGAGACGACGCACGAGACTGAAAACACGACTTCAACCGCCCTCCCATAATCCTTCACTTCACTCTGCTGGAAGAAGAGCACCGACGTTCAAAGGATTCATCAGATTCAACTCTCACTCTCAGTGAGGCCTTCACAGGAAACACAAACCATCTTTAGTGTCTTTAGTCAGAGAGGAGATCCAGGACCACAGGTGAGCCAGACTCTACACCAGGGGTGTCCAAACTTTTGTCAAGAGGGCCACATATGATGTTGTCAGAATACCTCAGGGCCAGTGGCTCCTACTGAGACTTAGGAATCCTAAAAGTTATATATGAAATCTCCATTTAATAACAGTTATTTTAAATGTTTTCTCAATAAAACAGTAGCTAGGAAGTACCATGTAAAGATTAGCAAACTTTATCTTCTTCTGGGGGAAAATGTTTTTCATTCGGTCGGGCAATGTGGGAAAAATAGTGTCTCATTATTTTCCTATGGCAGGATCATGATCTGGATTTCATCACACTTCTTTTTCATGTTGTTTTAAGACTGTTTCTGACCAGCAGACAACATATTAAGAACTAAATAATTATTTTCCTGAGTTCTGAACATTTTTGATGCACCTCATTTGCCTTTTCTGTAGAATTTCATAATTTTGATCTTGTATTGTGTCCTCTTTTGTGTCTTGTGAACTTTAGTGTTCATCAAGAACATTTTCACATCATGATGCAAACATTAATTTGAAAGCTTTAAGAGTTCTGTGTTTCTTCTTTATTGCTGTCTTGCAGAATTCCCAGTGCTTTGGCTTTAGACAGGTAGTCCATATGAAGCTTTTGAGACATTTCTGGATTGACTTTAGTTTTGTTTGTGCGCTTGAAAGAAACTGCAAATGCCCAGATGATTCAGAAGGTGATTCAATTCTTTGCTATGAATAACACAATTTAAGGTGGAAGCTTGGGGCCATAAATAAATGGACCTTGGGCCGCAATTGGCCCCCGGGCCGTACTTTGGACATGCCTGCTCTACACCTTCATGGAATACTTGACTCTGATTGCTCACTTTCAGTCTCTGTGAACAACAGACGGACTGATCCTGACACGTCAGTGATCAGGTGAACTCTCAGCCAATCAGAGCAGCCCTGCTTTTATTACTGATGGTGTGATGGTGATGATGAAGGCCACAGCCCAGGCTCAGGTGTTCTGAGGTCTCAGGTGAGTCAGCTGAAGGTGAGTTTGGTCGTCAGCGTTAAACAAACATCTGATCAGAATGAAGACGAAGCCGCGGCGTTAATGCGTCTCCTCAGTGACAGAGCACGTATCGGCGGTGCAGGTAGATTTATTGGGGGCAGCCAGTCGTGCAGTCGTCCCCCCCGCTCGTGTAATGAAGCGAATATACAAGGCGAGTGGTCAGAGAGGCCCGGAGAGTTAATGACAGCCGATATCTGCTCGCTCTGGCGGCGAGGAAGGCTTGAAATATTTGCTCAGGAGACTCGCCGGGGGTTTCAATCTCGCCACAAATCCATTTATATGTTTGCCCGCTGATTATGGCCTTATTTTAACTGTCTTCTACATGCAAATGTGCTGCGACCGCTAAAGAAATATACATAATGTGATTCTCAGGGTCATCCCTCCAGCCTGGCAGGTGCAGCAGGAAGGTGGAGGAGGAGGGACTGAGGCGGGGGTGGGGGGGGTCCAGGGATTCGGGGAATTGTACCTTCCTGAGGGGGTGGCGAGGTGGCAGTCCGGCTCCCTGGCCCTCATCTGAATAAAGCCCCCATTAGGCCGCGGGCACATATTCATCATCCTCTTCCTCACCCCTTCATTATCCCCACACGCCGGCGGCTGGCAAGCAGCTCCGGAGGGAACGCCGTTTAATTACAGGAAGTGCTGCTCTCTGTAAACCTGAGCTGTTAGCTTAACAGCTAATAAGTTACTGTTTGATTCTCTCCTCTCTGCTGGATTACCTCTCTGTAATCTGATTACAGGTGAGTCCAGGTGAGGTCCAGGTGTGCTGGTGTCCGGCTGCATGCTGCAGGTCGTCCCCGTGTCTTGGCAGACTCTGGAGTGAGCGCGGTTCCGGTCGGAGAGTTATGGTCCAACATCCTGGCACGTGAAGAGCAACGTTATTAAAGAGATCTGTCACGCCGGCTAACCCCGCGCCGACGTGACAAAGAGGATTCATCAGTTAAAGCTCAGAGCCAGCGTCAGGCCGGAGCGCAGGCTGCCTCCTCTTCCTCCTCCTCCTCCTCCTTCTTTCTCCTCCTCGCCTCTCTCTGTGATGTGGGGATGTTAATGAGGCTGCAGGTGAAAAGTGTTGAAGCTGAAGGAGAGGACAAATGCTGTTTAACACGTGTAGTCAGAGCGCTGTTATGGATACACAATTACACCTGATTAAAAACACAACGCCTGCTTCAACACAAAACAGAGAGAGAGAGAGAGAGAGAGAGGAGAGAGAGAAGAGATAGAGAGAGAGAGAGAGAGAGACTTCTCTTTATACAAACTGAATCCAAACACAGAGTTTTTATTAGAAACATGTAGGTGATGCTTCCTCCTCTCTCGACTCCTGAGTCTCTGAGTGATCGTCAGAGCTTCAACCGAACACAGGAAGACACGAGAACATGAACACAATGAAGAAAAACAACGCTAACCATCAATAACGCGTTTGTGTTCGCTCTCAGAGAGCCTGGAGTTAAACTCAGATAAATCTGCTTTATTCAGCCCGACTGAGAAACTGAAGAGAACCAACGGATCCAATTACACTTCAGACATTAATACAGAGTCCACCTCAGAGACCAACAAGCGTCTGAGCTGCATCCATCACAAACATTAGTATTATACACTCTTTATTCATATATATACATATATATATAAATATATATATATATATACAGTATCTCACAAAATTTCTGCAAATATTTAATTATATCTTTTCATGGGACAACACTGCAGAAATGACACTTTGATACGATGTAAAGTAGTCAGTATACAGCTTGTATAACAGTGTAAATTTACTGTCCCCTCAAAATAACTCAACACACAACCATTAATGTCTAAACAACCGGCAACAAAAGTGAGTACACCCCTAAGTGAAAATGTCCAAATTGGGCCCAAAGTCTTAATATTTTCTGTGGCCACCATTATTTTCCAGCACTGCCTGAACCCTCTTGGGCTTGGAGTTCACCAGAGCTTCACAGGTTGCCCCTGGAGTCCTCTTCCACTCCTCTATGACAACATAACAGAGCTGGTGGATGTTAGAGACCTTGCACTCCTCCACCTTCCGTCTGAGGATGCCCCACAGATGCTCAAGAGGGTTAAGATCTGGAGACATGCTAGGCCACTCCATCACCTTCACCCTCAGCTTCTTTAGCAAGGCAGGGGCCATCTTGGAGGTGTGTTTGGGGTCATTATCATGTTGGAGTACTGCCCTGCGGCCCAGTTTTTGAAGGGAGGGGATCATGCTCTGCTTCAGTATGTCACAGTACATGTTGGCATTCATGGTTCCCTCAATGAACTGTAGCTCCCCAGTGCCGGCAGCACTCATGTAGACCCAGACCATGACACTAGCACCACCATGCTTGACTGTAGGCAAGACACACTTGACTTTGTACTCCTCACCTGTGCGCCGCCACACACGCTTGACACCATCTGAACCAAATAAGTTTATCTTGGTCTCATAAGACCACAAGACATGGTTCCAGTAATCCATGTGCTTAGTCTGCGCTTTAGCAAACTGTTTGCGGACTTTCTTGTGCATCATCTGTAGAAGAAATGTGAGGGGTGTACTCACTTTTGTGAGATACTGTTTATATATATGAAGAGTTCATTTGCCAAAACAGATATCTCCATTTTTATACATTTTCAAAAAACATATTCCTTATAATATACATTTTTAAGATACCGCTAATTAGTAATGTCATTTTGACTTAGTAAAAGCCACCCAACTTCAATTGATTGATAATTCCTAAAGCTAGTAATAGAAAAAAAATGGTTTTTTTTCAAATATTTTTGAGTTGCAAATGAACAAATGCAAATATAAGAAAGAGACACATAACGAAGACATGGACTGATTAGTTACAGAGAGAGAGAGGTAACAAAGAGCTCAGTCTCCACAGGGGGCGCTAACTTCTTTCTTTTAGTCTTTATTTACTCCTGAAACTTTACCGTCCAGAGGAAGTATCTTTGAACCCTTTCAAAATAAAAGGAACCGCTCGGAGCCGAGGCGTCTGATTGGTCTGATATCTCCTGCGTTTCTTTTGTATCTCTCGTGATCGTCAGTAATGAAAGATTTCTCTCCCTCCGTCCATAAATAAGAGTCTGTCCTTTATCCTACCTGGCCGTGCTAATCCATCCTGATCCGTCTCATTTCTCTGCAGCAGCTCAGAGAAAATCTCCGTTTGCAGCCGGTTCCTCTGAGAAATTAACATTTCTATTCACAGCATAAATTTCAGGTTCTGCCCGTGTGACACTCGGGGGTGTTGAATTTTTTATGGCAGAAAACGGTCTAATAATTGTTGAACAGATGTAAGTGTTGGAGAGCGGCTCCGTCAGAGCTCATAAAACCGAATTAGCATGTTAACCCCGCGTGTGCCTGGGAAAAGGGGGGGTGGGGGGGGCAGTGTTAGGGAAGAGCAGGGGAGGAGGGTTAGGGAAGAGCAGGGTGGGGGGGGGGCAGTGGTAGGGAAGAGCAGGGGGGGGGGCAGTGTTAGGGAAGAGCACCGTTAGGGAAGAGCAGCGGTAGGGTTAGGGAAGATCAGGGGTAGGGTTAGGGAAGAGCAGGGGTGGGCAGTGTTAGGGAAGAGTAAGGAAGGGGGCAGTGTTAGGGAAGAGCAGGGCGGTCAGTGTTAGGGAAGAGTAAGGAGGTGGGCAGTGTTAGGGAAGAGTAAGGAAGGGGGCAGTGTTAGGGAAGAGTAAGGAAGGGGCAGTGTTAGGGAAGAGTAAGGAAGGGGGCAGTGTTAGGGAAGAGTAAGGAAGGGGCAGTGTTAGGGAAGAGTAAGGAAGGGGGCAGTGTTAGGGAAGAGTAAGGAAGGGGGCAGTGTTAGGGAAGAGTAAGGAAGGGGGCAGTGTTAGGGAAGAGTAAGGAGGTGGGCAGTGTTAGGGAAGAGTAAGCAGGGGGAAGTGTTAGGGAAGAGTAAGGAGGGGGCGTGTTAGGGAAGAGTAAGGAGGGCAGTGTTAGGGAAGAGTAAGGAGGGGGCAGTGTTAGGGAAGAGTAAGGAGGGGGGCAGTGTTAGGGAAGAGTAAGGTGGGCAGTGTTAGGGAAGAGTAAGGAAGGGGGCAGTGTTAGGGAAGAGTAAGGAAGGGGGCAGTGTTAGGGAAGAGCAGGGCGGGCAGTGTTAGGGAAGAGTAAGGAAGGGGGCAGTGTTAGGGAAGAGTAAGGAGGGCAGTGTTAGGGAAGAGTAAGGAGGGCAGTGTTAGGGAAGAGCAGGAAGGGGGTGGATGGAATATGTGGTTTGATCATTGAGGGATGTTTGAGACCTGAACACACGTGTGCTCCGTGTGTTCGATCGTATCCATGCGTGTGATGATCTCTCAGTCTCGAGGTTAAAGTCTGCAGAAGTGAAACCTTTAGAGGACGAGTCAGGAACCCTCCCTTCCTGGATCAGGACCCTGACTGTGTGGACAGGAACCATCAGGTTGAGCAGGACCAGATGAGGAGGTGTTTGTGGAGTGAAGACTCTTCATCTCTTTGTTTCTCTCACTGAAGGACCTCAGACTGTCTGTCCTGCTCTCCCTACCATCCTTCAGTGAAGAGTTCTGGTTCCCCAAAGACCAAGACCATGAGTCTGACGTCCTGGATCGGATTAATAACAGTGAAACCACACGGACACAAACATCAGCAAACAGGCGGTAAAGACTCTAAAACTCAAAGTGTGTGATCAGTGAGATCAAAGTCCGGCTCTGGGCTCCCCCAGCCTGGAGGATCTGGTCTGTGAGGAGGACTTGTTTTGCTCCGCTCTGATAAACAGAGGAGGATGCTGGAAATGGATGCTGTTTACAGCCTTTAGATACCGCTGGGTCTGCAGCGTGTTGCTGGCATCACTCGCAGTGCTTGATCTGGTCGGTCTCGGGGGCCCCGTCTGGCTGAATAATTTAGCGCTGACCCGCGCCTGACGGGCCGTCTGACCTCAAGATTTGTTTAAACTGCGAGGGCTCAAAGTAAACGCTGCACGCTCTCGTGTGTCCCTCATGTTTATGTAATGTTGAACATCAGCCTGGTTTTAACCCTCTGCCTCTCTCAGATCTGATTCCTCTGCAGACCCGAGGAGGGACTTCAGACGCCGCAGCTCGGTCCCTCTCTCTCCTCGGCTTCATGATGTTTTTGCACTAATTGAACATCCTGTCCTCACAGCTGAGGTCTGCAGAGGGGGAGGTGCAGTCCTGAGCAGGACCCAGGTCTGTGCAGGACCCTGGTCTGTGCAGGACCCTTGTCTGTGCAGGACCCAGGTCTGTGTGTGCAGAGGATCATTGATCAGTTACAGTGGATCTTGTTTGAGGCTGATCACATGTTGCAGAATGATACCTGCAGAGTTTGATCCACGTCAGAGGACTTCTTTGACACCAACACACTCTCCTCCTCCTCCTCCTCCTCCTCCTCTCAGCTGATCCAGACTCTCCTGAAGTCCCCGTCCCTGGTCCTCAAAATTAAGCCCGTTAACACAGAGACATAAACTCTGCTGCTCATCACTCGACTGAATCAGAGTGTGTGTTCAGAGTTTGTGTGTGTGTTCAGAGAGTGTGTGTAAGATGAAGTGTTGTGTTTGCTCCTCTCACGCACTCCCTCTGATGAGTGTCATCCTCCCTCTTGTGCTGCAGGATCAGCTGAGGGCGACTGATCCACTGAGCCCCCGTGTACGCAGCTGCACAGTGACCCCATCATATTTAAAACCTCTTTATGTCTTCCGGCTCGTCCGACTTCATTAAGGCCGTTCCTCATCCTGCGGGCGGGGACGCGTTCCCCCTGGAGCGTCGGGATGGAGAGTAGATCTCTGCTCGGAGTCTGAGCTCCGGATTCTGTTCCAGGAGAGAGAGAGAGACCGGTACTCAGAGTTCAGAGCTCTGCATGCAGACTGAGGCTCTCTGCAGGACGGTTAGTGGACTTAGTTGGACACTCAAACCTCTTCCACGCACCGGGTCACATCTGCTCTACAGAAGTTAAAAACCTGCAGACAATAACAATAATAATGATGATGATGATGATGATGATGATGGTGTTCTGGACTTGGATGTAGGTAGTGAGGCTGTAACTCCAGGTCTGGACTCTGGACTCAAACCCTGGTTTCATGTAATTCATTAAAGTCTGATTATCAAAGATCTTCTATAAAAAGCAGACGTGCTTTAGTTTCTCCTGCCGTGATCTGTTCTCCGTCCACGTGGTCTTGGTCACGTGGTGCCTGCCTCTGTAAACTGGTCTGGATCAAAGCGTGGTCTCTCTGCTCGGTCTGTCTCTGTGAGCCGGTCTGGATTAAAGCGTGGTCTCTCTGCATGGTCCGTCTCTGTGAGCCAGTCCGGATTAAAGCGTGGTTTCTCTGTGCAGTCCGTCTCTGTGAGCCAGTCTGGATTAAAGCGTGGTCTCTGTGAGCCGGTCTGGATTAAAGTGTGGTCTCTCTGCGCGGTCAGTCTCTGTGAGTCGGTCTGGATTAAAGCGTGGTCTCTATGTGAGCCGGTCTGGATTAAAGCGTGGTCTCTCTGCATGGTCCGTCTCTGTGAGCCGGTCAGGATTAAAGCGTGGTCTCTCTGCGCAGTCCGTCTCTGTGAGCCGGTCTGGATTAAAGCGTGGTCTCTCTGCGTGGTCAGTCTCTGTGAGCCGGTCAGGTAAAGCGTGGTCACTCTGCGCGGTCTGTCTCTTTGAGATGGTCAGGATTAAAGTGTGGTCTCTCTGCGTGGTCTGTCTCTGTGAGCCGGTCTGGATTAAAGCGTGGTCTCTCTGCAGGTTTGTTCTCCAGGTCGTTCAGACTCTAAGTGTTACTCTGCTGCCACACTAACAGCTCCATTAAAGCCTCCTCTCAGGTGCTAATTGATACCGAGGCCGGGGTTTGTTGAGTCAATTAAATATGTAGTAAAACGTGTGGCGGCGGCGGTGACTGCGGCCTCGGAGGGTAAGTGAAGCAGCGGGGGCGTTTCATGTGTAAGAGCTCGGCGCCGTTAATAACAGGTAGAAAAATGATCTCTGCAGCTCTGTGGAAAAATGACACCAATATTAGGATTTCAATTTCACCATTCATTAGAGCCTCGCGTTTAAAGAGGAGTATCAGGAGCTCATCTGGCTCCGTGTGTGTGTGCTCGAATTAACTCACACACACACACACACACACACAGTGCAGGATCAGATATCTGAGTCCACGACTCTTCTTTAGTGCTGCAGACACGTTTCATTGAAGACGGCTAAACGGCGCTCTGATTAGCTCGCTCTGCGGCGGCTATAAAAGGCCGAATAAATGAAGTCAAGCTGTAAATTTAACTGCAGAGTCGTTCCCCTCTTCACTGATTGTTTCTAACATCAGGTCTTTAAAGCGTCCAACGCAGGACTCAGGCGGTCCATCAGCACGCCGTGTGAGGGGCTAGAGATCAGCTGAGAGGGTTTACAGAACCTCGGAGAGTCGGTCCTCGGGAAGAGACATCATCATCATCATCATCATCATCATCGTCCGTCATCACTCAGTACGTCTACATGCACGGTGAAGTCAGGCTGAGGTTACAGCTCCTGTAGGGAGTTTAGATGTTCCTCAGGCACCAGGTGAGAACAGGTTTAAAGACACGGACGACTCTACGATACAAGAACTTTGTTGTTCACTTTTCTTCTTCTTCTTCTTCTTCTTCTTCTTCTTCTTCTTCTTCTTCTTCTTCTTCTTCTTCTTCTTCTTCTTCAAACCCTGGTTTCATGTAATTCATTAAAGTCTGATTATCAAAGATCTTCTATAAAAAGCAGACGTGCTTCAGTTTCTCCTGCGATGATCTGGTCTCTGTCCACGTGGTCTTGGTCACGTGGTGTTTGTCTCTGTAACCAGTCTGGATTAAAGCGTGGTCTCTCTGCGTGGTTCGTCTGTCTGAGCCGGTCTGGATTAAGCGTGGTCTCTCTGTGAGCCGGTCTGGATTAAAGAGTGGCTTCTCTGTGCGGTCCGTCTCTGTGAGCCGGTCTGGATTAAAGCGCGGTCTCTTCTGCGCGGTCCTTCTCTGTGAGCCGGTCTGGATTAAAGAGTGGTCTCTCTGTGAGAGGTCTGGATTAAAGAGTGGCCTCTGCGCGGTCTGTCTCTATGAGCCGGTCTGGATTAAAGCATGGTCTCTCTGTGACGCTCTCTGCGTTGTCCGTCTCTGTGAGATGGTCTGGATTAGAGCGTGGTCCCTCTACACGGTCCGTCTCTGTGAGCTGGTCTGGATTAAAGTGGTCCCTCTACACGGTCCGTCTCTGTGAGATGGTCTGGATTAGAGCGTGGTCCCTCTACACGGTCCGTCTCTGTGAGATGGTCTGGATTAAAGTGGTCCCTCTACACGGTCCGTCTCTGTGAGATGGTCTGGATTAGAGCGTGGTCCCTCTACACGGTCCGCCTCTGTGAGATGGTCTGGATTAAAGTGTGGTCCCTCTACACGGTCCGTCTCTGTGAGATGGTCTGGATTAGAGCGTGGTCCCTCTACACGTGTCTCTGTGAGATGGTCTGGATTAGAGCGTGGTCCCTCTACACGGTCCGTCTCTGTGAGCTGGTCTGGATTAAAGTGTGGTCTCTGTGAGCCTGTCAGCTGCTTCTTCTTCTTCTTCTGGAAAGGTTTCGTTTACGAGCCGGCTTTCTTCTCCACATTTACACTGTTTGACTTCCGGGTCAAATCCTGACATGCAGACCTGTGGAGCATTAATCTGCACAAAGGATTTCACTGAGCAGAGAACAATCCATAAAAAAGGCAAACTTTTCATGACCATAAATATTAAGAAAAATGTGAAATAATCCAGGAGATAATAATCACACATAAATTCACATAAATATTTGATGGATGCAAACATCATTAAAAAACATTCAATGTTTTCATGAAAGGAAAAAAGACAAGCTTTGTGTGTTCTTTAAAATGTTTCATCAGCGTTATGAGATCTGTCCTCTGGGTTCATGACTGTTCATGACGTTTCATGACTGTGTCATGACGTGTTCATGACGTGTCATGACG
>NC_048293.1:24396767-24436062 GCF_009762535.1 Notolabrus celidotus
GCAGTCTGACCTCAGAGTGAGCTGCTGCATGCACGCAGAGTGAGCTGCTGCATGCACGCAGAGTGAACTGCTGCATGCACGAAGAGTGAGCTGCTGCATTCATGCAGAGTGAGCTGCTGCATGCACGCAGAGTGAACTGCTGCATGCACGAAGAGTGAGCTGCTGCATTCATGCAGAGTGAGCTGCTGCATGCACACAGCAAGGCAGAGTTAGAGCGGCTAGCAATAAAGGTAAACAGCTAGCCTGCCCGCTAAAGTGTTTATGCTAAGCTAGGCTACATCATCCATCCTACAGGAGGTATTCAGCCTTACCTTCGGCATCAAGATGTGAACCGTGTCAGCGGGTTGAGACAGAAGATGCTTCACGTTTAGACTCATGAAACTGAGCTTCCTCTTCTTACAGTTTCATCATCAGGTCACCACCTGACACAAGAAGAAGAAGAAGAAGAAGAAGAAGCATCACCTGGGAGGTGAGGCTGCTCCTCCCAAGGGGGGAGGGCAGGAGGGACTCACACCTTTGGACCCAGGACTCACCCCCCACACGTGGGACCACGATGACCACGGAGTGAAGGAGAGAATCTGGCCCTCCACTTCCTCTCCTCCTCCTCCTCCTCCTCCTCCTTGCTTTGACATTCAGTGAGCGCTGCGACTCCATCAGGTCTCAGCTCGCAGGAAATTTGCATCTCTTTGAATGTGACGCTTGAAAAAAAAAGAAGAGTCGGGAAGAAGGAAGAGGAGAAAAAAGAGAGATGGGGAGGGCGGCAGGAGGAGGAAGAGGAGGGAGGAGAGAGGGGGAATTTGGGTGGGGTGTGTGTGTGTGTGTGTGAGTGTGTGTGTGTGTGTGTGTGTGTGTGTGTGCAGGAGGGGGGGTCGGCACTAGATTAAATTTTGCCGTCTAGAAAATGAGAAAAAAGGTCCCCCTCTATCTGCGGGAGTCTGCTGGGGAGATCTTTATTCTGATTCTTGTTAGAATTGTTTATCACTGTGACAGAGCAGGCCGGGTGCAGATAAAGGCAGTGCTCCATCACAGCGCTGACAGTGCGAGGACACGCGCCGCAATGAAAGGAGCCAGGGAAATATTATTAATAGATGCTGACTTGATTTGCCTCGATTGCACGTCAAGAAGAGGGGGCCAGGGCTTGATTGCAGCCCTGTGAAGTTCTGTCCAAAAGGGAAGCTATTTTTCATTAAGTGATAGAAGTCTCCCCTCGTGCTGTCTCCTCCTCTTCCTCCTCTCCCTCACCACGCTGCTTTCCAAGGAGCTGATAACTTATGCAGTTTATTCTAAGCGAGCTGATTTGTGTCAGAGCAGCAGAGAGGACAGGAGGGATGGAGGAGAAATATGGAGGAGAAGAATCAGATTTATCTCACCTTTCACTGGGTTCCCATCGTGCCGGTGTTGAAGCTGCGTTTTTGGTAAAAAGGTAAAAACCCCGGCGTTCACAATTGGCCTATCATCACCATCGATACTCGCACGCAGAGCTGCAGAATCCACCGCCGCCGAGGCTCTGCAGGACTCCCCTCCATCCCTCCGCTCCCTCCCTCTCTCTCTCACAACAGATAAAAAGAAGTATATAAAATGTGATTACACAGGCAACATGTTCATGGGCTCTGATACGCCGGGGCGCACTTTATTTTTAGAGTGTTGCATTACTAATGGATATACAGGAAGACGAGGATTTACACCCGCCCACGCACAATGCAGGCAGATATGAGCAAGCAGAGTCTATGCATCACATTTATGTGCAGGGCATAAAACAAGATCCCCCCCCTCACACATGCACACACACACACACACACACACACACACACACACACACACAGACACACACACACACACCCTCTCCATCAGTAAGAAAAGGAGCAAAGAAAAGAAAGAAATTGATTCACAGACGGAGAAATGCAGCTTTGTGTCGTCTGCAAACTTCAGAGGAGGAACATCGAAGTCTGGTTTCATTCAGGGGTTCAGACGGCTGATACGAGTGTGTGTGTGCACGTGTGTGTGCACGTGTGTGTGTGTGCGTGCACGTGTGTGTGTGAAAGCAAATCTACACAACCATGAAGACCCCTCCAACCTGCTGCTGGACTGAAGGGTGTGTGTGCAGCTGTGTGTGTGTGTGTGTGCAGACAGATGGAGCAGCCTGCAGCAGGGTGAGTGTGTGTTGATTTTTTTTCTAACTTTAGTTATCGGTGTGAGATGAAACCCTCTCCTCCACACACCTCCAATCCCTCCCTGTTTGCCCACCTCTCTTTCTTCCTCTCCTCTTCTCCTTCTTCTTCTTCGTCTTGGTCTCGTGTAATTAAGTCGCTGAGTTAATTTATGCGCCGATATGTGCAGCATTCCTGTGAAATCCTCAAAAACATCAGCAGCTTTCCTTTAATTGGATTCTTTGGCGTGGCTCTGTTTCAGCGCTAACATTTACCGTCTGAAGATTTTTTAGATGTGCAAATATTTCCTGTAATAAGTGTTGTATTTTTTTTTTTTATTGAGTCCTGCACGTGACATTTGCTGGTATTTTCAGGCAGTTTCTAACAATGGATGCTTATCACAGGAGGATTGTTATCAGTGCAGATATGAGAGAAGTTAGTGTGGATGAAATTACAGCGAAATGTCAGAGTGTGCTGAGTTTAATGCTCTTCTTCTTTCAGGAGAAGAAACTGTTCATAAGAAGTGTTGACTGCAGCCTTGTGTGTGTGTGTGTGTGTGTGTGTGTGTGTGTGTGTGTGTGTGTGTGTGTGTGTGTGTGTGTGTGCGTGTGTGTGTGTGTGCGGGCGTGTGCAGCTTTCATTGAGCTCATTTAAATCTGAACTAATTCTCTAAGAGCTCAAACGGGCTTGTTCTGTTAAGCGGGGTCAACAGTTTCAAACGAGCTCTTAATGGGCTGCAGCGAGCGAGGGATGGTGGCGTGTGATTGGAGAGGCACTTTAGGTGTGACTTCCTCTCCGCTGCTCCCTAATAACTCTCCAGATATGTGAGAATACTATTAATTACGCCACTTAATGCCGCCCGCCGCTGCCGCCGCCGCACCACACCCCGCACACCAAGGAGCTTGACTTATTCCCTCCTGCGGTCCTCGGAGGTAGGAGGCGACTTACACTCCCAGGAACAATGGGCGAGTATTCATCAAACGTCTCATTCCATTCCTCCCCGTATCATTTCCTCTCCTCCTCCCTCCTCCCATCCCTCGCTCTAAAATATGTCCCGCTAAATTGCTGCCGACACATCTGCATATTTGCTTTTCTGTAAAATATTTGATTGCTGCTTCCATTAAGTGTGACAGTGTGTGTGAAGGCTTCGTATGGGATCCTCTGTGCGGCTGAGTGATGGAGCCGTCTGAGAGGAGAGAGAGAGAGAGAGAGAGAGAGGGAGAGAGGGAGGAGAGAGAGAGAGGGAGAGATCAGTTCTGTCGACTGTCGGCATCCTCAGTGTAGAATGAAGTCTGTTTATTAACCCGACATCATAAACACACAGCTCTCATTGTGCTGCAGAACAGCTGTGTGTGTGTGTGTGTGTGTGTGTGTGTGTGTGTGTGTGAGGTCAGAGGTTGCAGGTAGGCGTCTGCTCAGGTAGGAGTGTGAGGTCTCTGCAGTAATGTGCTGAGTGTCTCCTGCAGCACGGTCAGTTTTCTTGAGGATCCTGCGTCTGATTGTGAACTAAATATCGTTAGCAGCGTTAGCAGCGTTAGCAGTGTTAGCAGAATTAGCAGTGTTAGCAGTGTTAGCAGCGTTAGCAGCATTAGCAGCGTTAGCAGCAGCTGTTATCTGTCTGTGTTTATTCTGTGTTATTGTCGCACCCCCGCTGTGATCAGAAGTGGACCTGCTGTAGTTCCATCAGCGAGCGGAGGAGGACGACTGAGCACAGAAAGAAGTCTTTGTGGTTCAGATTACCTGCAGAGGAGGACTCACTGAGTCTGGATCAGGTCTCTGTCCTGAAGAGGAGGACTCATTGAGTCTGGATCAGGTCTCTGTCCTGAAGAGGAGGACTCATTGAGTCTGGATCAGGTCTCTGTCCTGAAGAGGAGGACCCACTGAGTCTGGATCAGGTCTCTGTCCTGAAGAGGAGGACTCAATGAGTCTGGATCAGGTCTCTGTCCTGAAGAGGAGGACCCACTGAGTCTGGATACACACTGATACACACATCGATACACACACTCTGATACACACACTCTGATACACACACTGATACACACACTCTGATACACACACTGATACACAATTCGATACACACACTCTGATGCACACACTGATACACACACACTCTGATACTCACACACACTGATACACACACACACTGATACACACTCTGATACACACACTGATACAAACTTTGATACACACACACTGATACACACTCTGATACACACACTGATACACACATACTCTGTTTCACACACACACTGATACACACTCTGATACACACTCTGATACACACACTCTGATACACACACTGATAAACACACTCTGATACACACACTGATAAACACACTCTGATACACACTCTGATACACACTCTGATACACACACTCTGATACACACACTGATAAGCACACTCTGATACACACATACTCTGATTCACACACACACAGATACAAACTCTGATACACACTCTGATACACACATACTCTGATTCACACACACACTGATACAAACTCTGATACACACTCTGATACACACACTGATAAACACACACTGATAAACACACTCTGATACACACACACAAACTGATACACACACACACACACACACACTGATACACACTCTGATACACACACTGATACAAACTATGATACACACATACTCTGATTCACACACACACTGATACAAACTCTGATACACACTCTGATAGACACATACTCTGATTCACACAAACACTGATACACACTCTGATACACACTCTGATACACACACTGATAAACACACACTGATAAACACACTCTGATACACACACACACACTGATACACACACACACACACACACTGATACACACTCTGATACACACACTGATACAAACTATGATACACACACACTGATACACACTCTGATACACACACTGATACAAACTCTGATACACACTCTGATACACAATCTTATACACACACTGATAACACACTCTGATACATTGTCTGATACACACACTGATACACACTCTGATACACACACACTGATACACACTCCGATACACACTCTGCTACTACTACTACTACTACTAATAATAATAATAATAATAATAATAATAATATACTTATAATAATAATTAATAATAATATACTTATCATTATAAATATTATAATTATTATTATTATAATAATTATAATATAAGATGAATGAGAGCGTCGTCTTTGTCTTTATGATTTATTCCTTTAAGAATAGTTTTTTGTGAGAATCATCAAATTGTGTTTGAGTGGATGATTGATGATCTGTAGTGTTTCAGTTTAATATTGTTTATTGATTTAATGTTAAAGAGCTCGGTGACGTTAGCGTCAGACATAAGAGTTCATTTATTCTAACGTCACAGATTGAAACGAGTTAATAATTTACCATGAAGTGAATCATCTTTAAAACCTGATTCTGTGGTTTTGAAGCTGAACGTTGACCTGATGAAGAATCGCTCCCTGCAGAACACCTTCACCTCCTCCAGCTCATCACAGTCTTTATGCTTTATTATGCAGCTCAGTTTTTAATGTGCACGCTGTTTGCTAACGAAGAACTAACAGATGTTTAACGGTGAACGTTTTCAGACTTCCAATCAGAAACTTTAATCTCCTATTTTAACTTTATTATTTAATGAGCTGTTAGAAACAAACTCAACTCACGGATCAATACACCAGGAGTCAGACTTCTCCTCCTCCTCCTCCTCCTCCTGTCCTCCTCCTCCTGTCTTTACACCACGCAGGAGAGAAACAGAGGAAGAGGCAACCTTGTGGGTTTGTACATTTGTCGTCGCCCTGAGAACACTCCTGTCACCAAAGAGAAGAAGCTAAAGAGAGGAGGAGGAGGAGGAGAGGAGGAGAGGAGGGGGCTTGTTTTTCTGGTTGTTATCTCCTCACTCGGCTGCAGCTGCCTCGTCGTGCCGCACAAACACCTGCCGGCCTTCCGCAACACCCCGAGAAAAGTCAATCCTGCCGAGCGATAACCTGAGCGTGTGTGTGCGGCGGGAGCAGACACCTCATGGACGTGGTTAAGATACTCTGACACCTCTCTCTCTCTCTCTCTCTCTCTCTCTCTCTCTCTCTCTCTCTCTCTCTCTCGCTCTCTCCATCCTCCTTGTTTACTCTGTGTTTATGATTTTACTCTTCCTCCTCTCTGCACGCTGCTTCCCTCTCCTCGCTGCTTTGATCTGTGCGTTCAGAAGTGTTTTTTGAAACGCTCCTCTTTTGTTCCCCCCTCGGTCCCGTCTCTTTTCCCTCCCAGCAGCGCCTTCAGAGGAGAAGAAGCGTCCAATTCTGTCACATTTCTGTGTCGTCTTTGTGTGTCTGCGGCGGAGTGTGTGTGCTGCACGGTGCGGGCCTTTGCAGACATCGACTTTCACAATAGCCGTGACTCTACAATAGCTCGGTGGCGTTATCTTGACAGCGGAGGAGAGGCCTCTTTTGTCTAACGCACAGAGCTGCGTGTCCAACTCGCTCGGCCTCCTGTGAAGGGCCTGGACGCTGCAGGAGGAGCGTTTAAAACATGGAGAAAATAAAGCATGCAGAGAGAGGAGGAGGAGGAGGAGAGAGGAGGAGAAGGAGAGAGGAGTTTTAAACTGATCCTTAAACCAACACATGTTCCTTCAACCTGCGGCCCGCGCTGCATCTCTGTCTCTACAACTCAAAGACAGAAAAATAATCTAAATGTTTGTGAGAGTCGTGAAGGAGGACGCTTCTAAATCTCATCTTTGATTTATTTGAACTCTGTGTGTTTAGAGATCCGACTCCTCCTTGATTCATGGAGAGACCTGCAGAGATCTAAAAACTCAGAATAAGAACTCAAACGCTGTGATTAGATCCAGAGTCTGTGCTCACTCTCTCACTGATGCTGCTCTTCTTTTAACGCTCGCTCTGAAGACTTTAGAGAAACCTGACCTGATGGAGACGCAGCGACCTGCAGCGGAGCGTCCTCAGAGGAGAGAAGAGGAGGAGGAGAGGAGGAACATGTCGCTGTTTCTCTGACGTGAAGAAAAGAAGAGCTCCTTTAAAACCAAACCTGATGTTTATTACTCATATTTAATCTCCTCTGGTTCTGTGTTAATACAACAAAAATACAACAAGATTATAATGTAACATAATCTGAGGGATTACAGCAGATTAATCAATAAATAAAGATCGTCTGGAGACAAACTGGAACACTATAAATAAAGTTTCTCTCTCTCTGATGGTTTTGAAGAAGCGTCTTCAGGAGAGGACGAGTCTCTTCCTCTCTGACTCTTCACGTGTCGTCCGTGTTATCAGTTACAGATGCTCGGCGTGCCGCTCCCTCCTCAACGCACCATCACTTTTATTGGCCTCGTGCCAACACACACCACGAATTAAACTCAGTTTCTCTGCAGCTCTCAGCGTGCCACGGAGCACAAAGAGAGGGAGGAGAGGAAGGACAAGAGGAAGAGGAGAGGAAGGAGGGAAGCAGAGAGAAACGAGGAGTCTCTGAGACGGTTAAACGACGTCTTTGTCTGATTTAAGACGCTCCTCAGTTTACCTCCTCACACACACTCTGATACACACACACTCTGATACACTCACACTCTGATACACACTGACACACACTCTGATACACACACACTCTGATATACACACTCTCAGACACACTCAGACACACTCTGATATACACTCTGTTACACACACTCTGACACACACTCTGATACACACACACTCTGATACGCACACACTCTGATACACACACACTCTGATACACACACTCTGATACGCACACACTCTGATACACACACTCTGATACACATACTCTGATACACACACTCTGATACACACTGACACACACTCTGATACACACTCTGATACACACTCTGACACAAACTCTGACACAAACTCTGATACGCACACACTGATACACACTCTCAGACACACTCTGATACACACTCTGTTACACACATTCTGATACACACACAGTCGTATACACACTCTGATACACACTCTCAGACACACTCTGATACACACACACTCTGATACACACTCTCAGACACACTCTGATATACACTCTGTTACACACATTCTGATACACACACACTCTGATACACACACACTCTGATACACACTCTGACACAAACTCTGATACACACTGTGATACACACATACTCTGATACACACTCTGACACACTGATACACACACTCTGATACACACACTCTGAATAAAGGGTTAACACGTCACAAACACACTAATAATAAAACACTAAACAGAGAATTCTTAATCCTGTAATCTTAATCTCGTCTCTGTCTGTAAACTTTAGTTTGTAAATCTGATAAAATAATCTTTGAGATTATTTAACTTAGATTATAAAAACATTGACTCGTGTTTTATTTAAACTGGACGTTCAGCTCCGTCTGAATAATCTCTGTAATCCGTCCTGTGATGGAGTGATGGGATTACAGACGGACACGTATACAGAGCCGTGTCTGTGGTCACTGAGCTCTCTCACCTCTGGCTGGATTAACAGCCTCTAATCCAGCGGTCAGCTCTTTGTGCTGTAAGTGGATAATCTGAGCCGGATTATTTCTCCGGTGTTTAGAGGCCGAGCTGGAGAGGATTAAGAGTTTACTCTGAAGATCTCTCACGTCTGACTTTCAGCTTCCAAACATTTCACAGAGGTGTGAGCGAGCCCGGCCTTCTCTCCTCCACCTGTCAATCACAGCCAGAGCTGGCCTCTGATTGGCTCACAACTCCTGATGATTGATGCCTCAGTTTAGTGGGATTAAAGGGTCAGAATGAGAAGTCTAATCCGGGGCCGCTCCCTCTCTCCCTGAGTCCAAATAAAGCAGGTGAAGAAGACTCAGAGGTGGAGAGATGAGAAGAGAGAGGAGGGAGAAGTAGTTCCTCCTGTGACCACCGGGGGAGCTGTTCTCTATCAAACTGCTCCCACAGTGAGAGGAGAGAGGGAGAGAGAGAGAGCGCTGCAGGAGACAGGTTTCAGAGACGTGAAATAAAAGAGGAGTGGAGCTGAAGAACGAGGGATGAACTTCATATTTCACTGAAGAGGACTTAAATTCAGATCAGTAAATTTAACTGTTAATAAAAAAACAAAGTGTTTCATATTAAATCAAAATAAAGGATTTATTTGAACATGAACTGAAAACACTGAGTTATAATGAAGCTTTAATATTCAGTAAAGAAGAAGCTCTGCTCACCCGGAGGTCCGGTCTGTGATCACCTCTCTCTGTTTCTGCTGCAGACCTGCTCCTGATCCATGGAGAGTAAAACCTGATCCATCAGGACGTCACTAACAGAGGTTTAAACCCTCCTCCCTGTCTGCAGCCTGAGCTCACATGAGTCCATCATTTCATCTGGATGTTGGTCAGAAGACAGAAGAGGAAATCCCCCAAGAAGAGACCGAACACACACACAAACACACACACACACACACACACACAACACACTCACACCACACACTCTGAGCCCGGTGCTGCTTTATGGGTCAAAAGTGGTATTGATTCATGATTATTAATATCCTAAAATCATGAACTGAGTTGATCTGAAGAGATGATCCTGATCTGAAGCTGAGGAGGGTGGTGTTATATGTTTATCCTACCCAATGTATCCCTGCGCATGGCAGACAGAAAGTAGTTCCGGTTACACTGAGCCTGGGTAAAGTGTGTGTTAACCTCAAGCATAAGTCATTGTATGATGATGTATGTTCCCAAAGTATAGGCCTACTAAAGTAAAGGGACAGTATACAAAGCTCAACTGTAGTCTTTCTTGAGAACCTAACTCAACAAGGAGCAGAGAGAATCACAATGATCTTATTTTCCTGTTTAAATAATCGCGGAGTGCTCCTTTAAAACACCTGATGGTGTTTTTGACGAGCTGACGGAGTCGTCGATGGGCTCTGAGCACTCGCACAGCGGCGTGATTGACACAGACACGAAGCGGTGGCTGGCGGAGGCCTCAGAGGTCGGGGACTGGATGTTAGACTGGATGAAGTATCGATTCTCAATTAGAGGGGCTGAATATTTAAATCAGTGAGCGCAGGACTCTGCACCTGCATGCTGATCTAAACTCATTACACTCCTGGCTTCCCTCACACACACACACACACACACACACACACACACACACACCAACACACACTGTCTGCCTGTGTCTGTGTGTCGGAGTTGAACGTGTGAGGAGGTTTGTTCTGTTTCATGACTCTCACTGACAAAAGAGGGCAGTATGATGACATTGACAAAGTAAGCAAACTTTTACTTACACACTCTCACACACACACACACACACTCTCACCACACTCGCCGTATGTGGGTGTGTGTGTGGGTGTGCATGTGTGAGACAGTGCAAAGAAGAATGTGTGTGTGCAGCGTGCTCAGAGTATGCTATTATTCATTCATGCAAATGTGTGTGAACATGTGCACATGCTGCAACACACCACACACACACCCTTTTCACACTAACACACACCACACTCTCTCTCTCTCTCTCAAACACACTTCCCCAGCAGTTGTGGAGCACATTAGTCCTTGCAGCACTGTGAAAACATGCTGGAGGTGTGTGTTGTGTGTGTGTGTGGTGTTGTGTGTGTGTGTGTGTGTGTGTGTGTGTGTGTGTGTGTGTGTGTGTGTGTGTGTGTGTGTGTCTTGTGTTTATTCATCTGTGTTTGTGGCTGTCAGTGTATTGCTTGTGCACCCTCGGCTTCGTGTAAGCGTGTGGCTTCATGCAGAGAGCGGCAGGTGCTGCTGACTTGCTGATCCTGTCTCATTGTGACTGTCTGCGGCTCTGTCAGAGCTTGGTAATATGTTGATATTGACCCTCTTGGACTGCAGGCTCTTAGACGACACAGTGAAGAAGGGGGGCATGGCTAAAGGCATCAGTTAATGCACAGATGAGCCAGCCAATTGGATAAATTAAACAGACATTATTATGTTAAGTATTGTAATGTATAGATGCAAATGATGGGCCACGTTTAAGGTGTAATATCAAACTATCAGAGTGTGAAACCAGAGCAAACAGATGGTTATTATGATGAGTGGAATACTTTCACAGCTTAACTCCACTCTGTGTCTGAACCTATGTCTCACATATCCACAAATCTCTTCTTGGAAGATGTAAAAAGCTGTTTCAGGTCAGAAAGATCACCAAAGATTAGTGGATTTGACAGCTTAGGTGGCATTATTCACTGATACACCAGTGCAAACAGAAAAATCTAAGAAAAAATATATAGATATACTCGTATATCCCCTCGGCTGATCCTCTTCATGTGGATTAAAGCGTGAATTTCCGGTGTTATCACGGCCCCTGCCCACATATGTAATCTGAAAACCTCAGCCCTTACTGACAGTTCTTCACAAACTTGTCCTAATCCATCTGGCATATCTGCTGGCTAACACCTGTTCCCCAAGGAGCATAGCGTGGAAAAATACTTCAAGGAGAGAAAAGGACTTAGGAAGCAAGGTCTATTTAAAGTTTTCCTTACAAATCAAAGCCTTTGTCCCATTCCTGCCAATCTGTGTCCAGGTCAAGTTTTACATGTGTGTTTTTCCTGTCAGTCTGTTTATGCGTCTGTCAGTCTTTTGTCTGCTCTTTCGCCACTTTCTCCCTCACTCTTTAAATAAATTTTACAAATCCATATCCTGAAAAACGCTGGACTAGAGCCTAAGATTAACCAAACACACTTCAAACACATGTAAGGGAGTAGCTTGTGTACAAATTATTCATTCAGAAATGGAACAGAAATATACATGAGAGTGACAACATTGTAATTTTCTTTAAAAACATGGGTCTTTTTTACAGATGTTAAAGATGTAATCACAGTGCACTGCTGCCACTGAGTAGAGGGTTCAGAGAGTTACATTTCCAGATGAAAACACTTGGTAATCCACGGCCCCTCTGTGTCTTTAAAACATGGAGTTAGATAACCACAAAATGGTCAACACAACCAAACCACAGAAACCCCACTCCCTCTTTACACACATTCACACACTCCAACCCTGGCATGAGTATCACACTACACAGTAGTGGAGTGGCAGCCTTTAAGCTGATTTGACACTCTATGATTAGAATTCACTGCAATTTGTGTTATAAGAAGGTTAAATTAGCCTTTTTACACCACTGCAGCCAATCATTCTACCCGGCTAACAAAAATGCTAGCTTAGCCGAGGCCCCAAAACAACATCCAGCTTCAGTGGCCCAGAAAGGACAGACCCCTCTGGGCCATGTCTGAGAGGCTGGTGGCTAAGTTGCTCTGACAGCTACATGCTTTAACAGATGCAGTTCCCATCCAGTGAAACAGGCTCTTCGGGAAGATAGCTAAAGAGAGTCAGTGTGTCTACAGTTGTGTGGGTTCAGAAGTAGCAAATGGTGATTGAGAGTATAGCTAGTTGCGAGCCATAGCTGCTGGACAGAGCTTGTCCACTGGGATGACGATGGATATTATGACCGGATACAAGCCTGATATCTAGTTCAGAAAGACTAGTTGCTGATTCATCAGGACAAGAGCAAAGATTTGTTGTTAATGAATCTGTTAACCAGGAGGCTAAAGTCCTGCCTGTAAGATGGGACCGGATCTTATCCTGTCTTGATGTTGGGTCTTTGTTAATAATACAACATAGAGAACGGTCTAGACCTGCTGTAAAGTGTCCAAAATTAACATTTATTGTGATTCGGCGCTAAAGATTGATTGATTGCTTGATTGCTTGATTGCTTGATTGCTTGATTACTTGATTGCATGATTGCTTGATTGATTGGTTGATAAAGCCTGCCTCAGCTCCACCTCTTCGTCTGTGTCTAAGTTGTCCTAAAGTTAGGTTGAGTCAGCAATTTCAATATGGCAAATTCAATCGTTGGGCTTCAAAATACCTTTTCAGAAACCAGTTGGTGACATGAAGAAACAACACCAATGTTTTATACTGTCTTAGTGTGACATCAGAGGAAAATAGTTGTCATGTGAGCATGGTGTTTTGACCTGAAAGTGGTAAAATAAATAAAAATAAAGATTGATATAACATTTTATCACTACTCAAGAACTCAATCTACAATGGAAACAATGGGCATCAGATAAATTGGGACCCTAAGATTGTTTTAGAGATACAATAGGGCATTGTTACATCCACTTTTGCCCTCTTTTAAATCCCTCTCTCTGAAATGGTCCAGTCAGAATAAATGCCAACTTGATCCATGGACAAGAATCTTTAGAAGATATAAACTCTACTGGAGCAACAATGCGTGGTGCGTCATGGCAAGGTACTTCCTCACACCCAAACCTGCAGATCAGCTTACAGCACACTTCAGTTTTAAATCTAATCACTGAAGCAACAATAGGCTGTGAGGGGAAACAAAGCAAGAGGCATTTCATATTCATCTCCCTTGAGTCAGGTGGACTAAGTGCCAGCTGGACTGAAAGCGCTGGCAAGGAGACAGGTAATGTTGCTGACTGCGAAACAGTCTTAGGTTACTGAGTAAATCTGAAATCATCGATCAGCGCAGCCACTGGGGGACTGTAACTGCGATGTTTGAAGACACCAAATTTAAATGTTTCTGACAAGGGGAAGTGAAAGAATGCGATTTCAGGAAGTGTCGTGCAATTCGTAAAGCTGAAAACGCTTTCATACACTCAGGTGAAAAGTCACAGTTTGGACCCATGAGGCCTCTCAAAGCTCTGGATTTACTGACGTAGCGTATCATTTTTATAAGAGCATATGTATAAAACAGTAATTATCCGTTGAAAATTAACTCAAATTTTCTGTGGAAAAACTTTGTCCCCATCTTTCATGTTTATGGACCCTGAATAATATATGAAGAAAGAAACATTTCAGCAAACATTACCACAAGCCTCCATGACATGGCGTAACATTTTAGCTTGTTCTCCTTTTAAAGCTCACAAGTCTCACAAAGGGCCTATTCCCTACCCAGTCTCTAACAACAAACCATCATTCACATTCGTTAAATCATGTGGAGTGTCACAGAGACATGACCAGCTGCTAACCTTCTCCTCGAGTCTTCCTTCAGAGAACAATGTCAATGAAGAAAACAGGATAAACAAACAAAGCCATAATCTGTGGCTGTGCAACACGGTACTTACATTCATTGTTGATATTCCTGATTCTTTCCTTTCATTTATGTGACTTGGTGAGGACACGCAAACACAAAATCAAAGAGTGGAATCAAGCGAAATAGAAATGATCTGTCAGTGCTGCTGACTGTTTAAATAATCAGGCAAACAAAATGAGAAAAGCCAAACTGTTTCCATGCTACTTAAAGCAGTACAATATGGAGGCTTTAGGGAGCTTACGCTAACTACCGCCTCCCTCTCCTGTTTCATCTCCTGCCGCCAAAACTTCTCCTCTCTCCCTTTTTTATTTTTTTAAGAGCCTTCAGGCCTCGCGCTCATGAGTATATGTGTGTGTTTCTGGGAGAAAAACACCACTTATTAGGTGTCACGTCGTGTTAGAAGCTGTGACCTGTCAGGGCTCGTCTCGCTACTTATCTGTCACCGCTCGCCTGTTCAGCGTCTGCGGGTGGCTAGGATCAGTTCACCTCAATACACATATTTGCTGTTCAAGCATGGCCGGAACAACAGAAGGGTCAGCCATCAAGATGACCCCGATTGTCAAACACAACAACAGACTAAGACGTTTCAGAAGGTTTCGAACCCTTGGGCTCAACGGCCAGACGTCCACTCTCTGCAATTATCACGTAGCTGTAGAGCCTGGAAGAAGGATTTAAGATGAACTTTATTCAGGGAAAATCACTTCAGCATTCGTGAGTGTGCTGTGATGTTGCCTTGGAAGTTAACTCAGAGAATAGCGAAGGCCAAGTTTCGAAGCGTTGCCCTGGCTTTCACCATTCTCCAAGCCATAAATCATGCCTGTGATGGGGCCTTGAGAAGCTGGAATGTGAGAGCGTGACAGTGATGGAGGTGAGCTGCCAGACAGGGCGTCAGGTAGCTGCCACACAGGGTTGATCAGCCCCATGACACGCCAAGAGGCCCGGCTTGTGACACGCCGTGCTGTCCAACAGGTTATGAAGGCACAGGATGGCGTTGGGGTGACAAGAACCAGGGGCTGTCAGGAGGAAAACACAACGGACAGGATGTCATGTTCACCATGTCGAGCAGACGCCGCCATCTTTGATTTTACTTGACTTAGACAGCTGAGAATACGGTGTCTGCACTGTGCTGATGGATGTGTGTGTATAATACATCTCTGGAGTGTGTGTTTTGAATCCTTGAAACAATATTACCAGCTGATGTGAAATGTTCTTACAAATAGAGGTTTTTTTTCTGGCTTTGAAAGTTTTCATGCAGAACTGGAGCCTCGCTCTGGCCGAGTGTAGTTTGTCAGTTTTTTCCATCAGATGTCCCCAACAAAGCCTGAGTATGAACTGTCCCCATCATGGATTTGGTGGTTAACTCCATGGTCTTTTGCTGATTATTTGGCCAGGCAGTTGGGAATAAACGACAATTGTTAAACAGAGAAAATTCAGCAGGATTGTTCAATGTGTTTCTTGTAAAATTCTCATGATTTGGAGAAATTTAAAAAGATGTCTTTGTTTTGCGAGTTGCCGTTCAAAGGCCGCATTCAGAGAGTTTGTTTTCCACATCCCCAGGGGCTTACCAAAAACCCTATCATTGTACAAATGATGTTATGTGAGAATGGCAGAGGGAAGCAAATTGATGTCACTCTGCAACTGTTATTGTGAGGGGATTATGACCAGGCAGGGGCTGCTGGGGCTGGAGTGAGCCAAGTAATGAATGAAGAGAGTTTTTGCAACTTTTTATGTTGATTTAAAAAAATACATAAAGTATAAAGCTAAGGTTTACACATTTCTTTCATATGGAAGACCAGAAGGACCAGTTATTATATTATACTTACGAGCAAGAGCATCAGAAATTGCTATCTATCTTAACACTATTTAGTCATCTAGAAAAATTGACATGTTTTTATAGTTTATAGTTTCAACAAAACATAAATATCATAATCAGCAAACTGTTAAAATTGTTTGGTTATAATCATTAGATATGATTTGTTATCATAAAGATATGTCTAAATTAAATCTACATTTGCAAAAAAATAGAGAAGTGATAGTGTGCATGTCCTGTTGTCTTTATACTCAAAAACTTTTAAAATAATTGATACTTGAGTTTAAGTCCCAATACCTGTTAAGTCCTCTAAATTCATTAGTTTAGAGTCAAATGTACCAAATAGTAATAATCGATGGTGAAGAAGCCATTTTTTCCATAGTTTTCATTTATTTTCCTAATCTCCCTGCATTTTGGACTCACATTTTTCAAATTCTTTCAGATATCAAACCTGACCCTTAATACCCAACCCTTTTAGTGCTGTTTGGAGTCTCTGATCATTTTTCCAGCTTAATAAATGTCAACAACAACTATCTCTCTGCTAGCCTACACGCTTATCATAGCAAGGACAATAATCTTAATGTCAGCCAACAGTGCATGGAACAGTAATAAAACTTCTCATTTGGAGGAAATTCGACTCAGTTTCAGATAAACTCAGGCACTTTCATGAGGTTTAGCACCCCTTCTTCTAAGATGAAAAAAAACAATAACTGTTAAGTAAACAACATTGAAAGCCTCCCTTTTCCCTTTTTTCCCCTCTTGTTGAATCTTTTATTTCTTGTATTTTTATTGAGTTATTTTGTGATTCATTTGTATGTTTGCTTGTTATTGTTGTAGTTTTATAATGAGGACAAATCTGTAATATAAATGGTTCATATGCTTCCTCAACAAAAAAGATTGAAATGACATATTAGAGAGAATTTAAAATGATTAAAATAAAATAAAATGCAAATATACATATTTTCATAAACATTGGTTACCTATATTGGGTTTAATCTGGCGTGGTTTAGTTTGAGTTTTAAGAAAAATAAAACAGGAAATTAATTTTGATAATATTAATAATAATAGTCACATGGCAGCTATTAGGCAGTTTAGACACAGTGTTGGCATAGTCTGTGAACTATTCCCAAATTTATGTTGTGAAAAGTTACATTCCATAAAATTACAACACAAGTTCACACTACACAGTTAGCATCATGCATCACCCTTTGGCCCTAGAACAAATTTGGGAGTTCACTTGGACAGATTTATGTAGCATAGCATTTTGTAACTCACCATCAGTGACCAGTATAATTGAATAATAAAGTGTTAGCCGGCCCTTTGCATCCCCCTCGATTCTGACTGAGAGAACTCAAACCTGAAGAGCAGCCAAAAATTCATCTTCATGAGCATTTACCAAGACTTTTGTGGGTGCTTATTGGGACCCTCAACATTCATATTAAATCTGAATATATTCTACTACTTTCTATAGATTATTTTTCCAGTTAAGGAAATTCTCAGAGCGTAACTTGGCACATTTGTCCTCCCAGTCTGTTTCTGTCTTCACTTTGCTGTGCAGCATGATTCATGAGTTCATTGAGGATGAATTTACACATTTACAGTGTCAAAAAGTCATGTTAGGCATGATCCAGCTATCCCAGGCCTCCAAAAAGTCAAACCAATGCTTGCTATGCTTGGTGAAAGACGAGCAGTTATCAGAACCATCTGTTGGACATTCTCCAGACGCAGCAGAAGTAAAGTCATCAAGGGCCCCCAACTGATCAGCGCACCTTAGGGCCATGTTTGAGGCGCCATGTGAACTTCATGATGAGGACGCCTTATTCAAGACATGTTCCTGTGATGCTTTTAAGCACGTACTGGCAAAGACTTTACACAATTAATCATGAAGGCTTGAATACTGTAAAGTGAAAACATGCACAAACAGACAATACAGGCAGCGATTTAGGGACAAACATGGACAGTGTTTACACACCATCAAGACTCCACCCTCCACCGACACTTCCTTTTATGCTCAGCTCTGGTGTTTACCCGAAAAACCCATCCCTTGTTAAATCACAGCCACACTGTTGACTGAAAAGTTTAATGATGGCTGCAGGGCCTTGCTATCGGCAGTCATTCATTTCTTCGCTCTTAGTCTTTGCTCCTCCTCCTGCCTCTGAAGGCTGAGGGTTGAAGTCACGGTCAGGACCTCGAAATGGGGCCGTCGTTCTCATCTTTCCACCAATCACAAGACCTGCTGCCGAGAAGGAGTTGGTGCGAGGTCAGATGACATACAGCAGAAGCATGACAGTTCTCAGAGCCAGGCTTGCAGCGCACAAACACACACATTTACTCTGTGTTCTACATATTTCCCAATATTTAAGTGCTACAGCCTCCAGTCATGTGCATGAGCGTATCAGATTGCACATTTATGTACTTACTGACAGCTCCTTGTGTCCAAACCGAAGAAAGCACCAGTTTGGCAACTTCATCTATTAAACAGTCTAAATGGTTTCATTGATTAGTAAAACTGCTTGCAGACTGACAGCTTCCTCTTAAAATTGATTCTTAGGGGCGCTGGTGGCCTAGCGGTCTAAGCACCCCATGCATAGAGGCTATGGTCCTCATTGCAGAGGTTGATGGTTCGACTCCCGGCTGATCGACCATTCGGTGCATGTCTTCCCTCGCTCTCTGCTCCCCATGATACCTGTCGCTTTTCTGCTGTCCTGTCAATAAAAGTGAAACAGCCCAAAATATAACAAAAAAAAAAGGATACTTAGAACTTTATGGAGTTACACGAGGTACTCATCAATTGTTAGAGTATTCTGTAGAGTCAATGGTGATCCACACAGGTACTATAGAGGATACCTTTAAATACCAGACAGAAACGAGAACATACTGGTGCAAAGTTGGATGAGCTACAAGAGAGAGGGAAGAGCTTCCATGGTTGATGGAGTCCTTTCTCTTATGTATTGATCTAGTACAGAACTCAAGTACAGTAGTTCTCTTCAGCAAGTGACAAGCTGGCCTAGTTTGTGGTGGTTTTGTATAATCCTTCCCAGAAAACCGATTGTGACAAATGCTGATTTATTAATTTTTCTTCAGAGCTATCTTTGAAATTCTTGGAAAAGCCAATTTGATTTTTCGATTGACCCAATTAACATGTTACACTTATTTACAATGATATCAAGATACTATTAAAATGAACCGAAACAAACCAAAAAGACAAAACTCAGTGAAAACAACTATACTCTGAAATGAGGTGGTTTCAAATGATTGACTTGAGTGCGCCTGGAAAAAATTGAGTATCCATCTTTAGAGTCTGTTGTAGAATTTTATGTTTGGCGCTCAAAAACAAAGGGCAGAATTTTCCTACTTCAGAATAAGCCTGCAGGACTCAAAGCAGACTGTTAGTAGAGGGAGTTTGAAATGGTCCAGTAGTCCAGTGTATACTGTATGTTATATAGAGAGGTGAACATCCAGTAAAGGATCTATAGAGAAAGATACATCTAAAGATGCATGTTTATCAAGCCTCTGTGCTAGAAAAGACCGACCAACTTGTCTTACAAAAGATGATACAAGATGAGCGTCACAGAGATCTACAGTCATAAATCTAGAGCAGTGATAGATGATGTCACCATAATCCAACTCAAAAAGAAAGACTGCTTTAATAACCTTAACAGAATGTTAGATATGTTTGTGTTTAAAATCTGAGTTAATGCCAAAGTTTTTACTTTAAATACACTTGGACTCTTTCAATGGGACTTCCATCCATGTGTATAGTTGAAGTCTGTTAAAATCAATATCTCTTGTCCTTGAGGGAAAAAAATGTGCAAGCATTGAAACAAGCATTAAACAAAGTTATAGTTTCTCAACAATGAACCACAGATTAGGCAGAACAATACAGAGTGGTGTCATCAGCATAAAGATTGAATTACAGTCAGTTACATAGGAAACAATGTAATTGAAACAGATTGCAAAGATAACTGGGCCCAGAACTGACCCTTGTTGAACACATTCAGTTAACAGTAGAGACTCTTAACAGACTCTCCACAACAAAGTCTAACAGAGAGGTAATTATGGGACAATCTGCGGTTGAGGGAGTCATGGCCAATACTACAAAGTGTCTGAATGAGAAGAGCATGATCAATGGAATCAAAAGCTTTTGACTGGTCAATGAGAGCAGCACAATGCTTGTTCTTGTCAGTGTGGGAAACAATATTGTCAGTGACTAATGTTACAGCTGAGATGGTACAGCGGGACTTTTTGTTAAAGTTTGTTTTCTTTGACATCATCCTAAGGGGTACACAGCTGAGCTTCCATGTTAGCACTCCACAGGCGTCTCCAAACAAGGGATCTGCTAACCTTACCTATGCTACAAACCCACTTCAAAAGAATGAACCATACCTTTGATTAAAGTCATGTATGGTGCTTGTGATTCTTAATCAGATAGTGCTGTTTGAAATTATTTTTTGAATTAGGGTTGTATTGGGTCTCCCTTGTTGTAGAACCACCTTTAAATCTTGCATCAGGCTCCATACTGTAAGTCTCATTATGTTAGATTTGAGCTGTTGTGTCCAAGTCAGACATCCTGATGAATAGAATAAGAGATGAACAGAGAAAAGCTGGAGGGTGAATTAGTCTGCGGCAGAGTGCTCCATGCAGTAACAGACAGGAGATCAATATTTACAGACACTCCCCTGCTTTAGACAGCATTCATGTTGGAGCGAACAAACAGTCCTCACTGCAAAGGTAATGTCCAGCCCACCACTGCACTACATCACAAACTCACATAGACAAAAGTATACACTCTTTCTCTCCCTCTCCCTCTCCGCCCTGAGACAAAAGTGCAGGTAAAAGTTGACAAAAGGTGTCTATGGATCTTTTGAGTCACACACAGAGCAACCGCTGTCTACATTCACCCTGCAATTATCTCCTTACAGACCTAATCCAGGCAGCTAAGTGGTGGCTAAAAGCATGTGTACACAAACAGGGCCCAGAGAGAGAGACAGCAAGGTGGTGCATGCCGTTTATCTGGCTCCATCACATACCTGATATACTGCCAACGCCAACCTGACAGGAAGCTCCCATTCTGACCTCACAGGCTGTAATACACACGTAATGTGTGCTTGCATACACACTGAACAAACTAGACTCATACATGGTAGACTAGTAAATATGAATTAGCATGTTTTGAAATAGGCAATATATTTTACATGTTGCTTGACACTGTATTTAATCACTGTCTTTTTTCTGCTGTAGTAAACTCATATTCTCAGGTTTCTGAGAGTAAACAAACAAACTTCAAATTATCTGGATTTTCCCTGGTGGTTGATATGATTAGTAGTCTGCCAGAGTCTGTGGTTAGATCAGCATCCCTAGCAATGAGTGCTATTAAGAAATAACAGAACGGGGGACAAATAAAGTATATCTTATCTTATCTTATCTTAGAACATTGTGAAGCAGTATTAACTAATCACAATGAGTATACACAAAGCAATGTAGGTGTCACATGGGTTGAGGTGCAGCATGTTGCTGAAACAGCCTTAGCTGGATAATTTCATGAGAAGATATGAAGTGAGTGTTATGATTGATTTTCAATTAAAGCAGGGTGAAATTTTTGTGACAAAAGAATGCTTATATGAACAGGACAAGATCAGCAAAGAGAACAGGTACCAACTTGTCCACAGGGGGCGTCAAAGTCAACAGAAAACAAAAGTTCCTCACAGAGATATAGAAGGAATGTTTGCTAATGTGACGTGTATTTGTAACAGCAAGAAAAAGAGTACACACTTTGAAATATACAGTATACAGACATACTGTCTTCAATGCATGTGGTCTAAATGACTGTTTGGGCCATTTAAGGTAGAAATATTGAGAACTCTACTACCCACCAATTATGTTTATCGTTAAGTCATTAGCTAGTTAGAGGGGTATTTCCCAATTCTCTTTCTTCTCTCTCCTTGTGTGATGTGGAAATCCCTCTGGTCTAACATCATGTAAGCCTTTCCGTTTACCTCTTGTTTCGTTCTTTGGAGAAGAAACAAAATAGGAGAGCTACGGTAGCAATTAAGGAAATTAGGACTTACCCAATCACTGCAATTCCAAAGTGAGTGATCAATACTGAGAGGCTATGATTATCTGAAGGAAATAATGGCTCCAGTCCACCTTAAACAATGCACAAAAGCTATTGTCAAAATTAAGACGTGATCAAAATGATCAATAGCAACTCCTTTTAAAAGGAAAAATGAGAAACTGTTTACAGCTATGAGTGGCACTTGTTTGAAAAAAAGAGCACATGAAGGTAGGCAAGAGAATTAACATGTTTGAATCAAAGACATCAGGAAGTTGGCAAAATGGCTCGACAACGTCCAGCCTGGCATCTATGCCCGGGCCAGGTCATTTTACTCTGGCTAAAAAGAGAAAAACCCAGCTTCCAAAGGGAAGGGCGCAGAGGTAACTTGAGCCAGTGTGAATGGACTCATTGTTGCTTTGGCTTAATTAGGCATGACAAGTGAGGCGTGAACAGATTCCCATCATTAGGCCCCCTAAAAAGCCCATTAGAATCAATGGGCCACACTCCGGTCAGACTTTCTGTCTACCAGCCAGCTCGCCTCCTGCCCCTTCAGCAGGACACTGGATACAGTTACAGCCACCCAGCCACGGCTAACTCAAACAAGGCAACTCTATAGCCTCAGCCCTAACACCCGAGGTAATGCAATTGACGCCACGTTTGAGGGAATAGGGTAGCATGATGAGAGAGGTAGCAACATAAGTGTGTGAGTGATGGTTTAGGGTGCAAGTGTTGTACAGGCAAGTGTGTGTGCGTCCACAAACCTAAGCCTGTCTGCTCAACAGAGAGCCATGGCAGACAACAGATCCCGAAAGCCAGTGTGGCTGATAAACTGCAGGGATTAGCAGGCACTTCTGGAGCCCAAGTGGCCCTATCAATACAGGACTGGGCCCATTGATCTGTTTCTGGGCGGGTGCTGGGGCTAATTCCTGGACCTTGGCTCTGAGTGCTCCCCAGAGAGGCTGAAGGAGGGCGGAGGTGGGGAGAGACTGGCTGACTACAATGGCGCCATCCACAGACCCTACTGGATTTGAGGCTCATTGCTTTGCATGCAGTAAAGCAACTCAATATCCGCATTACCGCAACATGGCTGATTGGAGTTCTGCTGAAGGAAACAGCAAGTCCAGTACATTTATTATGACTTTTTAAATAGGACTACTTGTTTTCAACAAACATCATCTGATGGATGACCTCAGGTGCAAAATGTAATGAAAATAAAAATACAGGAGTCTATGTTACATAAATGCACTCACTGGCTGGTCCACTTGATTAGTTTTTCTTCCTTGCAGTCGTAGTTCCCCCTCTTGTCTGAATCATCTTGTTTATTATTTTCCTTAAGTTGTGGCATGTAATGTCTGTCGGGCATGATTTGCACTCATATACACAACAAGGAATCATCTTTTCTATTATCCCTTTGTTTAGGCTGAAATAACTTGTATTGACAATAAAAGTCTTTTAAAAAAATAAATTTAACGTTGTACTAAAAATGAGCATACAGTAATACAGTGGAAGTAATTGTTTCATAGAAGGGGCAGTAGTGTTTTTTCTGCTAGTTGCTGGAGGAGAGGATGTTGATTTTTCCCCAAGTTTCCCATAAATATGGAGATAATACCGTTATCGAGAATTTTTTTGGTAACCTACACAATGGTGAGGTGAAATTCTGATTACAGCCCAGTTGAAACTGGTGTTGACATAGAGAAGGCAGAATAATGTACAGTATGAATAATCCTCAAGGAATGCACTATTCCAGCAAAAGAAAAGAGCATTTGGAAAATATACTAAGTAAATAGCAGTGTCCATCTTTCTTGTTTCTTTGAAAGTTGATTGGTGGTAGAAAAAAATGAAAATACTCCGACTATAAAAATACCTGAGTACAGTAACAAAGTAAGGGTATGTTGTTACTTCCTAAATCTGAAAAAAAATCATGTTTCATTTGCCATGTGATACTAAATCAAATGAAAAACAGCCGTAAAATCTGTACTTCAAATGATATTTGAAAATAAAATATTCAAAATGAATACGTTTCGGAAATATCCCAAATGAATAGTTTCCCTGTTAAGTGTTTGCTCACAGAGAGTTATAGTTGTACCACTGTGATACTGAAATTAGATTTTCTGTGAGCAAATTACTCACTCAAACATTTGTCAGTGTCAGGAATGGTAATTGCAGCGTGTTGACAAATGGAGCTTATCCAGCATTGAGTAGCCCACATTAGCACCTCCACGTAATCCCTTTCTGTCAAAGATATGGCCTATGTGGGAGTTAAAGGGACACTATGATAAGAATAGGAGGGTGGAAATGGAAAGAAGGTGCTGAGACGAAGAGAAGGGAAGTAAAATATCATAAAAATGTGGTGGGAGGTTTTTTTGTGGGATTCGTGAAAAATAAATGATACAGACTTCATGGCAGTGTCCCTGTGTAAAACAGAAAGACAGAAGAATAGAGATATCCAGGTACAATAGAGTAGCAGTGGAGCCAGAAGATACTTAATGCACTTGATACTGAATATTTCATGGCTGAAATTCATTGACGGCCTGTCTGTCTGACTTTCTGACAGCCTCATTTTGGTGCTGCCTGGCATCTTCTACAGCGCAGGGAGATACTTGAGTTGAGGACACACACTGTCTTAACCTGGCTGTGTAGATTGATAAACATGCACAAATATACAAAACACATGCATGCACAGAGGTAAAAATGTATTATTCATTACTTTAATAAATATACTGCAAAATGGAAAAACATTTTTAGAAAAGAATAAAAGTAAGGCTTTGCACATCAGTTAGGAAAGAAGATCCATTGTACCTGTGTGAAATTGTTCTGCACAGCTTTTATATAATTTTACGCACATATCACGCAGTGACAAACATAAACACTACAGAAGCATGACATCTTTTAAGACAGGCTTCTTCAGAGTGTAAGGCTGCTGGAACTAAAACGAGGCCTTTCACACCCCTGTGACTTGAACCTGCACTAGGAGGAGCTCAGTAAAGTGATAAACGGGAAAGTTAGTGTGGTGATGCTTGGATGGGAATAATACTGACATTGTGTACTTTGTCACAGCAATGAATTGTGGTTACACACTAATAGCATTGTCCCAAAATCATTCATCACCAATGACAGTGCTGAAACGCTAATTTCAAGCAAATATATTTAACGCCTTAGTTGGACATATTAACATGCTAGGATTCTCTTATCAGCTAGGAACAGAAAAGTCTATGGTCACAGAATTGGCACTGTGCTTTGTCACAGCAATGATTTGTGCTAAAAGCTCAAAGTCGTGCACTAAAATCATGTCAGTGACAATGCGACAATACTGAATATATGTATTTACCATCCTAGTTTGACCCAGTGGTTCCAAAACTGGGGGGACTGGAAAACTTTTCTCCTACAAGAGGGAAGCCTTGTAAACAAAGGTTGGGAGCAACTAGTTTAACATACTAGCATGTTCACTTCTCTTATAAGCTATTTTAAGCCAGAAATAGAAAGTCGATGGCCACAGTGTCAGCACTGTGGGGCGACTTCTTACAGCAGTGATTTAGGCTTAATTCGAATAGCAGCATGCTAAACTGTTGTGTAATTATACTAACCATTTTGGTTAAAACCTAACATTCTATATTCTTATTAGTAAGAAAGACACATTAATGGCAACATTTTTGGTATGGTGAGGCTGAACTCTGTCACATCAATGATTTTTGCAAAATACGAACAGCAGTGTGCTAAAATTATAATATAGTTAATTAATTATAACCATCTCAATGCTAACATGCTGTCACTAAAAATATACATACTTACAATCTTAGTTTAACACTTACATGCTAACCTGAGAAACAAAGTTCAGCTAGAGTCAACATGATTATCACAGGTTTCGCAATTATTTGGTCATGACCAGATTACTGGACCAACAGAAAAGTTGACCAAAGGCAGAAAATTAAGGAATCACAAGATATCACAAGTAACATTGAGGAAAACACGTGGGCCTGTACCTAATTTAATAGTAATAAATCCAAAAGTTCTGAACACATTTTATTAAAATGTTTAATTTGTGGCACCAGCGGTAAGGTGGAAAATGTTGCTTCATCCTCTCCGGACCATGGATTTCCATACAAAGTGTTGAGGTATTTCAGTCTGGACCAGAGTTGAGGCTAGGCCAATGGAGCAATACTGAAACCCCTGTAGCAGCGAGCATGGCTTTAACATTCGTTGATGGATAAAGTGCTCACATGCTACATTTATACAATGAAATGTGACAACATCATGACATCATCGGAAGAAAAATATTAAGCACCATGCCAAAAGAAGCAGTATCCTGTTCGGTACAAATATCAAAACAGGACCACCACTGTGACGTTGGCTCCTGTTAGCATGTGACTGTAGAGTTCACATGCTCACTGCTCTACTGTAATTCTGCAACTGCAGAAAAAATGTCACCTTTTTTGATGAAGTGCAGAGTTACAGCAGTTCTCAAAGAAAAATATTCAGAACACAGAGTCAGGCCATAACTGTTAGGTTGGAAAATTTATAACGTGATGAATTGACCAATTATTGCATACGTTTTGTCGAGATTTGGCAAGAGATTACATTTGAAACAGGCATCTTTTTCAAACCTGACATACATAAAATGTGTTTTCCTTATTAGTTGAATAGTGTGCTACATGCAGCAGGACATATCCAAGATGAAATACGCTAGAATAGAATTTGTTGAAAGACGCAGTTGACAGCATATGTTTTCTTTAGCTGCACACTCACACAGGATGCTTTGTGTGTGATGTGTTATCCTAAACTCAGATAATTAGATAACACTATTGGTTTATCAGCATACAAAATAGACAAGGTAGTCTTTGGTGAGAGGAAACACGATGAGGGATTTGACAATAGATGAAGCTGTGATATAAAGTCTGAAACACTTTTATACTTGATATGAATAGTCTACAGTCAGAAGTGAAGTATGTGTTCCTTATTTCAATCTCCATTCCACCTTGTCACCACTTTCCCTCATTTCCCCCTCGCTGCCCTTACTGGGTCATCTCCATCCCTCTATCCACTCTCATCTTTCAGTCCAACCATCCCCCTAAAATCAACCCAAAATAACGTTTCACCTCCAAATTCCTTCCAGAGACATCCGTTAACTCTCCGTGCTGCTCAGAGAGAAAAAAACATTCATATTTGATTCACGTCTGAGCAGAAATGGCAGTAATGTCTCCCGTAATCATGACAAGTGTAATCAGGCGGTCTTTTGATGGGCTAACGGTTGGACGCTCACTCCACTACTGTGTCAAGAGTGATATTATATTTGGCAGCTGTGTCACATTTTTCTCAAAAGCTTTTCTTTGATTCCAAGACAAAAAAAGCTTTTGAGATCAGGCTGACATTTAAATCAATCTGCCTTTGTTTCCATACTTTTCTGTCAGGGAGGAGAAATGGGTTAGCCTTTGTAGAACAGGGGGTGTTATACTGCTGAGATGTGTGTTTTAGTGTTGGTAAACCTTTCATTCAGTATTTTGGGGTATGTTTTGACTGATACTATTTCAAGTCGTTTCTCCAAACTGTTATATAAACTGATTTACTTTCCTTACTGTACATCCACTCTAATTAAAATTTTGCAAGTATCACATGGAAAAAGTTGCATTCTTTGGTACATAGAAGCTCCAACAAAATTGAGATCAAAGCAGATAAAGGTGGATTACCATGCCATTGTGCATCAACTCTTTTACAACAGTGTTGATATTCAAATAGTGACCTGCCAAGATAAATGCAAATCTAACGTTGTAACACCAAATTTAACATTTTTGTTTAATATTGTACGTTTTTTTTAAGTCCCGATTACGATGTATTTGTGGCTGTGCTAAATTGGGGTATCAGATGGCTAAAAATACTTGAAATATGTTAAGAATTTTTAACTTCTCACCACAAATATAGACCGCTATAAGCACTCTTTTTTGGTAAACATGGACATTTCTAACCTTTTCATTATTTAACGTTTTGTTGGTTTCCCAGTAACTCATCCTCAGTCGGCCTAGCAGCACTGCGTGGAGCGAAACCACACTTTGGTCTTACAAAACGTGACTGTATATTATTAAAAAGAGACATTCCTACAGGTGAAATGGATTTGGGATGTGGGGAAAAGGAGGGGGAAATACGTTGCCGCTGAGATGGCTTTAATGTGTCATGTAATCGCTACAAGTGTGAGATCAAGCGAGTTTTGATAGGCGAGCCTTTGGAGTGCTCTCCGCTCACATGTCAGGAATGAAATTCCATTTGGCAGCCTTGTCACGTTTGGCGTAAAAAGCTTTTTTCCCTGATTTGCTGACAAAAGGTGCTCTCGGGATCCTGACAACACTTTCTGCCACTTCCTTTTCGCTTCTCTGTTAGGGAGGGGAGCCTTTACTGTCTTCAGCGGAGTGAATGTTCAGACATGGGCTGCATTGATCCAGGAAGAAGATCAATGGTAAGTCGATTAGAATTCCTTCATTCGCTTTCCTTCTTTCTGTTCAAGCATCATCATACTTTGTCTCCTTTAGATTTGAGCCAATCCTTTTCCAGCACAATGACCAATACCTCGAGCTTACTCTCTACAGATTGTTTCTCCATGAGGCCCTTGGCATCATGTCCTAGGTATACATGCGTAATCTTTAGCGCACATGGTTGCATGCTGTTTGTCAGGGGCTTCTGCATCCCCCTAATCAGGCCTGACACCAAACTAGAGGCCCCTCATTCTACCTCTCTAATTGCAACCTCTTTCCTCCACCCCTCCACGAGACTGACAGGGGCCAGGCCGTGGCTCCAATCAATCCACGGTGATGGCAAATAGCTTCCAGATCTGTGCCAAACCTGCTGTTTCCCCACCCTGAACCCTTTGCAATGCTCGGGTGAAATTAGCCAAGCTGCAAAAGAAGGACAGGGGATCCTGGGGCTGACACAATTTACAACCAAACACTTAAAAACATGCACGGCTATTGACTGTGATTTTGACAGCATAAGTGTGCTCCTAACCATTCATGTTAATGCTATCATATGTATTCAAATGTAACATACACATTGCTTCCTCCGGAAGCAAGGACCCTTGACTAAACAAACTCAGGATGCCAAGGCGGTGTGGGCCTTAAGACACACTTCCACAAAGGATCAGGTAACTTCTGATGAGCGCTAGTTAAAGTCTTGGATATCCTCCTCAAGTGCATCCATATTGCGCTGATAATCATGAGGTCAAATCAGACTCTTGGGGAAAATATTAGTATATGATTACTACAAGTGAGACAAAGACAAAAAGGCATAGAAATGTGGTTACTTCTTGCAATATCATATGAGCTGACAATGCAAATTCGCTCAAACACATCACTACCTCTCCTTTGAAATGTTAGCTATTGTGACTTGGAAGATCATAGCAAGCCGTGCTATGATTGAGATCACCTTCTCATCTCTGAAGTGCCAAAATATCAGTTTTTGTTTGAGTAAGAGATGCCTGAAAGGGCAAATTGACCCGGCAATGTTTTTTTTCCCTAAATTACCGTCTTCGAATCTGCTCCAATGTCAAATATAGACTGACGTGTTTGCAGAAAGAGGGAATTAACTTGTTTCTAAGCTGCTCGTGAGCCTCTACATCATCTCTATGACTGACTCCACTCTCTGTTTGCTGCCTTGTTCGGCTTGTTGAAGAAGATGCTGATGAAGAGTAATGTTTTGTTTGTTTTAGTTGGAGGCGAGAACATATTTCACCCTGCAGTAGGTCAGAAGGCAAGGCAATTCTATGTGGCAAGGCAAGGAATATGAGCCTTTAAAAGTCTTTAAGTGATTCCTCTCACTGTCTTGGCCTCGGGGCAAGGCTGGACTTGTTTCGACACAGGCACACAGAACAAGGCCCGAGGCTGGACATGGACAGGAAAGTGATTTGTGAGGGGTCACGGGGGCAACATATGGACCACACGCTGAAGGAGGCATGAAATAATTGACGGTGTGATTTAATAATGCTACTGAAAAAATACAGATTTAATCAAGTCGTACCAAAGGACGTAACAAGAAGTCCAAGCTACCAGCAAAAGAAAGAGTCAATGGTTCTGTGGTTACTGCACATGATGTTTCTCTCTTAAAATGTGAGAAATATTATCACAGTAGACAGGAATATTTCAGAAAATGAAATTTGTTTACCAGGAACTTCAAGGGAATAAATGACAGAGCAGTCAGAACGCGCAAGGAGAAGTGCACACATTGCACAGAAGGGAAAACTAATACTACATTGTACTATAACAGCTAATTTTACATTCTGTAAGCATATACAAACATAATTATTAATGGTAAGTCTGTTCCCTTCATATCTATATGATGTATTTTCCAGATATGTGGGGTTCTCATGCACCATAGTGCAAGGAATAATGTTAAGTGAGCAGATAGTTCTAAAATCCTGAAAGGGTGAGCAGGACTGTGATGGGAGGTGTTTTGCGCACCTTGAAGGACTTATAATTAGCAGATCCACCTGCTCACCATACATTGTCCCAAATGTCATGTCTTCCATTATTGTTGCTACTATCAATACCACTTATGATTTAAGCTACTTTGTAATCTGTGATAGCGACATTAGAAATATCATCAGTGTTGTTTTGCTTACCTATTGAAAATGTTAATGAAAATTACATTTGTGCAATGATTTTAGCTGACAGAAACCAATGAATTTGCCACAGTGTCAACAGACAGAGGTGAAACGTGCAGGGCTCCTTTTTACAGATTGGTTTGATATTACGTGTGATCACGTTATGACATGTGGCACCTTTGCTTTTGAGAATTAATCAAAGTTGTTATGGGGTTTTGACCAATCAGATTTAAGTATTTTACACATACAGGTATTAATGTGATTAAATGTTGTTGTTTTTACTGTACGTTAAAATTTGGACAGAAAAGTGATTATCTTCAATATTTCTTTTTGCAAATACAGCCTTCAAAAGGAATTGAATTGTATCTCAAGTAAGAGTTTCTTGACACCAATTTCTCTATTTTATAATAACAAAATCAAAACATAGTTAAAAATGGAATTCATGATCCCCCCCTGTTATTTCATATTACTCTTAGATAACCAGTCACCTGCTCCAGCCAGATCATGCTGACAGAACGTTGGCCCTGCACATAAAGGTCACTTATACCCAGCACAGGATGATCTTAGCCACTGAATCTGCCTCTGAATAGCTCTTTTTATTTTATAAGTAAAACAAAGTTCATTTTGGGGACGTGACCTTTCAGAGTTAAAAAGCACCACTATTGCAATGCTTAAGATATAAAACAACACGTCTGGGAAAGCAGAGTTAGGGGATTTCCTGCTTGAAGAAGAGTAACACAAAACTGCCTCTGATTGGCTGCGCTTGTCAAAAGACAAAAAGCATCCGGTGCATGATACAGGGCGAATAAATGACTGTAGTGTGTGTGCGCGTGTAGAATCCCTTGTGCCCATTTGGAACCCCTCCAATTCCTCTCAGCTGAGTTCTCAGACATGGAGGAGATAACCGGTCCTGTATGACAGAGATTTAGTGTTGCTAAGAAGCAGCAAATGTCAAAACAAGCCTGGTTCTTACAACCCGTCAGTTGTTCAATTGGGAATCGTATGGTCCGCTCGTTTAAGGGCTTCACACATGTGATTATAGCGTATGTGTGTGAGTGTTTTTGGGGCCATGCAGGGTAATCTTTCTCAAAGCAAAGAAGCACAATTACTCTCTTTCTCCATCTCTCCCTCTTGCTCTGCTCTCTGTCTCTTTCACCTCATCACCCCTCTGTGTCTCACCGCTGCAAGGGAAGGAAGAGCATCACAGCCTGATTTGTTTAACTCACTAGCTTTCTTCTTCTTCTTCTTCTTCTTCTTCTATGAAGTGTACACACGCAGGAGATGATGAAGAGAAAAAGAGATGAGATATGCTTCATATAGTACAGTACATTTGACATAAAATCCAGGTGAAGAGGCAGGCAAGGATGCATGAGATTCATGGCAGACATTTCACACACACACACCCACGGAGACACACACTTATCCCTGGAGTGTGCCCCTCCTTGTCAGCCAAGTGCTGCTACGCTTTGATCTTGACACTGTGGGTCAACCCAAGCCTCCATCTCTCTTGTTTTTTTTTTCCTCTCTTACACTTTCTCTCTTTTTTTCCCTCTCTCCCTCTCTTTGGCTCCATCGCCCTCCCTCCCTCAGGCTGTCTGCACGGTTGGCCCGACAGCCTTAGGGTGTTTAGGCTCTGGAGGGATCCCAATTTCCTCTTCTAATCATGACATCATCCTGCCAATAGGTTAAAGATGTGGCCAGGATATTCCCCGCTTCCTTGTTGTGCAGCCTCCCATCAAATTACGCACATTACACGTTACCAGCAGCGCCAACAGACTCTATTAGACTCTAAAAAAAACAAGGAGTTGGCGTAAATGTGGAAGGGAAGCATGCAAATCATGTGTATCTGGCTTCAACATATTCAGAGTAGCTGTGCATTTTGTTACTGTGTACATGAGTTTCAGTGCAGCCCAGATCCAGGTCATGAGGTAATCCAATAGTGCCGTTCATCAGTAGTTCAGATATGGTGTCCCAGACTAGGACTTGATTAAAGGCTATGGCTGATTAGAGGTGAAGAGTATCCGTGGCCTGCCCTGCCTGTCAATATCTCTTAGCTTCACCTCCGCCAGCTTTGCTAATCACATTAAGAGTGGCTCATCTGGCTTCCCTCTCCTCTCCTCTTTACCCTCTTCTCTCTTTTTTTTTGATTTCTTGCTACAACACTTCCCGCGTTAAGTGAGTAATGAGAGCAGCCCAGATTACAATCAAACTTTTCATTTTCTGCCAAGCCGACAGCTGTGCTCAGCCATCGTGAGCATGATGAGACAATGTTGCTGCAACATTTCAGACCAATATCAGCATTGCCATCATGAGGGAAGCTCTAGTCATAGCAATCTTTCAAACTCACTCAGAACTTTTGGAAACCTTTCTCTGTGTAATGTGTTTGGGAAGGACAACTTTATTCCTTTTTTTTGTAACTTGATACAGAAGATAGCATAAAAAAGAGTTTGGCCAAAACAGTAAAGTTTTACAGCTGATTTTATAGGAATCATAAAGAGCTCTAAGTTATAGTATATAAGGCTCAATGTTCTTTTTATGCATTTGGATTTTTACCTGCAAGTATTCTGCCAAAACATCTCTTTTGATCTCACATGTAACTGTCCCGAAGCGTTGGCCTCACCTATGAATAAAAATGACTTACATCTTTGTAATATATTGGATCTCTCCTTATGTATTGCACTTTCGTAATGCATGTTTGCTCTTAAATGCACATATCAGTCTATAACGAGGGACAGCAAGAGATAACCAGACCCAGACTTCTAACCAGAGGGCAGGGATATGAATTAGTGTATAACTGTAGAACATGCTCTGTTGGGAAAGGAGCAGTGAAAGCTTTACTTTATGTAAAGATAATGGGCAGGGCCAATACAGGGTCGGTCCAAACTTTTTGTGGGAAAAAAAGTTGCTACAGTGATTTTTAAAGCTACTATAAAGTTACGTTTCCTGTGGATGGAGCAGTATGTCTTATTTTTTTTTTATGTGTAGAGAAAGTTTTCAGACAGAAATTGTATCCTCTTTTCCTTTAAAGCCAAACATACGACTCATTGTGAATATTTACCCTGGAACATGTATTAAAAAAAGGTTATTTCTGCACTTTTTCTCACACCTCCCTTGCACGCACAGTTACATGTGTTAAAAAAACAACACAAGGATAATCAATCCTGCCACAGATTGCTTTTGATGCTCATAAGGAGGCATCAATATACATTTCAGTCTGTTTCATGACCAGCCAAAATTTCCCCACAGTAGCTTTACATATTCTGGCTCACATGAAAGTTGCACATTTGATCACATAAGCTGTAAAAACATTACTACAAAGCCAGAATCAGAGCCACTTACACCTTCTGCTTTTCAGCAATCAGCCCATGGACATTTAGCGCAGGCACACCCTGCATCACGTTCCACCTGCTCTCTAGGTATATAGGTTTCGACCACATCACAGGTGGTGTGTGGTCGAAATCACACGATCAATTAGAGCTCTGCCACAAAAACACCTGCTGTGACAATGCTGAATGGGGTGCAGCCAGAGGTGTCATGCTTGAATGCTTGAGTGTTTGAAGTGAATGACAAAAGCTGCTTCAATATTTCTCGTGTTGTAATTTATTGAGCTAAGTTGTGTGCGCGAAAGTTAGTGTCATTGTTGGTATTCATCTCCAATTATAGAGAAAATATCAGCTGCTTCGTTTGTCACAACTAATTCCTAAATCTTTTTGTTATTGTTGTTGTTTTGAAAGACTTCACTCTTTTGTGGTTGTTTCATCCATGCTAATACTTCATCATGGTAAAGTTATGGTGGCTTAGGTATACTTCAGTACTTTTACTTGATGATGAATCTAAACCAAGTTTATTACAAGATAAAGTAAGCAAATGTAGGAGCCAAATCCATATCTAGATCATGATGACACAGTATGAACCTAGAACTGTGGGTCAAATTTTAATACTGTATCAAATGAAAGAGATTTTACACTGACATGTCCTGCATATACAGCACCCCCATCATTGCCAGCGTTTAACATTCCCATCCACCTGTTACTGCAGCAGCTAATGCAAGGTCTCATGGGCTCAACTTAGAGAAAGGTTCAGTCCACACCTCTTCCCCGGAAACCTGAGCCCTGAATTTTTAAGTCCACAGAGAGAGGCTTCGAGCCAAAGCAGGCCAAAAAGGATCTAGAGCTCTTAACAGATTTCAAGCTCTGAAACGGCCCCAGCGTCCTCGCCAGCATCAACACTTCTACTTCCAACTGGACTCTCCTAGCAGTCAGTATGTCTGTTGAATATATGAGCCTTCTCAGGGAGAATTTTATTGGTGGAAAAAAAAGAAAGTTTCAAAGACGTTTATGGCCATCATTCAGAAGATGTTGAAATCTGGTTGAAAAAGTAACGTTTTGTCACCTACTGTTTAACTTCAATTAAACCTTTTTTTTAGACCAGATACCAATGCCGAAATCTGCAACTGTCACAAGATTTGTCTCACATTCACACACATTAACAGCCACTTTGGAGTCCCATTTCATATAAATAAATACACATAACCTTGCTTTTGCAAACAATCCTTTAATTTTAACCAATTGAATTATAATCTAAATATCCATATCTATGTAGAATACATATTTATGAATCATCTTTACATGAGAGCTTGGCAGAGGGTTAGCTTAAATAACATTTCTGTTCTTGTTATACCATCAAATAAGAAGTATTGATAATTCCCAACCAAAACACAAAAATAAGTATCACCCTACTCTTTACAGTTTCCTTTCAGGTGTAGCCTCACTCCTCTATGATGCTCAAGTGTGGTTCCTAGAACTGAACAAAGTGTCTTCTTGCCTTGAGCAATGAGGATCAGTCTTTTCAGACAGATACAGTGCTAATGATCCTTTATCCACATTCTCAATAATGGAACATCTAACTCTTCCAACATAGTGCAATAAGCGGTCCTGGCATGAAGACGTCCAAAATCCAAAAGTTTAATCTGTTTTTGTTTTTCTGTATAAAGACCTCCAGACATATTCCAAGACACCAAAGTTTGACATTCAAAGTCAACTGAGCCTCTCTGACAAACATCATGATGTCCTAACCTAATGAAGATGAGCACCTGTCTCATTGAAACATTTAGCACAGACGTCCGCAACATTAGTAGACATACAAAGACATTTACAGGAGTTATGTACATGCTCATCAACCATTCATACTCCAGTTATTCCAATCTTATATTGATGATCTTTTTTATTCCATGACTTAAATCTTCCATCCTTTTTGCAAGGTGTAAACGGTGCATCACCACAAATAGTAGTACATTCAATCTTACAATGCTTGCATAATAATTTGTTTTATTTTGGTATTTGTGTTATTATTTCTTAATTAGTTTTGTTGCTAACACTTGACATAATTCAATATTTCAACAAGGTGTGTAGAAACTGACATTAGATCACCAGCATGGAAAAGCATATTAAGTGTGACAAAGTGACACTCTTTTATTTGTGTTGTGGCTGTAAAGACTTTACAGCGCTTAATTAGCAGCAATTTGCAAACCAGCTTGGAATTATTTTCAGTCCATTATCCATAATTTAAGGCTAATTAGTTTAGCTTCACTGTGAGAGTTTGAGACTTGAGATTTGATTTGATTCTTTATTCTCCATTATGTTTGAATTAAATCCTCTTTGGTGAACAAAATGGGATAATCATCATCGACAAGAAAAGAGGAAGAAGCACAAGCTAAGGACACTTGAAGACGACTTTCCATGGAAAGTTTGCTCTGCAGCATTTACTGTCGTATGCTGGCTAGCTCACGGCCAGAGTGTGTTTCACATTAGGGAATAAGAGAGTGATACTGTGCTTGAACCTGACAAGCAGTAACCTTTATGGGGGTATGAGAGGCCTGAAGTCAAACTCACACAGCCGTTTTTCATTCTTTCAACTTTTTCATCTTTCAGTCAAGCTCACTCTCTTGAGATTTCTCGTTTCTCACCATCGTGATGAAGCAACACCTCTGGGATCGATTGGAAAAACACGGCAACGCTAATCCAGCTAATAAGGTCAGCTGACATTTGTTACAGAGACGTCAGTTTTCTGAAAGCATTCCAGCCCAGCAACAACATACCGTGAGTTTGATGACCAGTTAGCATGTGTACCCACGCACTTACGAGCATATCTCCTCTTTTATTTGCAAAATGAGTAAGGTGGGAGAGGTGGGGGATTGGATTCCTCCGAGCCTGCTGTTCCCTCAGTGCGGGCTGTAGACAGCTGGGCGCCCACTACAGTTAAGATCAGAGGCCTTGATAACCTGGGCCCTGATTTATGGAGAACAAGCGGCCTCTGCAATCACCTAATGAGGAGAGAACGCAGAGTGTTTACATGTTTATTAGATAGCCAAAACCAGCTGGGGACACTATGTTCCTTCCCCTCCCTTTCTTTTTCTCTCTCTTTCTGTCCCAGCATCCATTTACAATATCTATTGTATGATGCTGCCGTAAGTCCTGAACAATGACTAAGTTGTGGTAAGCTGGATGCTTTTCATTTACGCCATTTCTTTTCCAAATAAACCATTTGCAAGCAGTTTTTGAAGAGCATCTGTGGCCTGCTTGATACCCCGTTTGTTTTTAATATGTTACACTGATCCACAAAAGAAGAAAGGTCAGCTGATGCCGGAACTAACTGAAATGAATCTAGGTTACTGCCAAGTAGGTTTGCACATACAAGGCATCTGTCTCTGGGTATTGGTGCACAATAACACAGAATTGGAGTTAAAAATAGGAACAGAGACAACAGCAGTACAAGTCAAGTTGAGAAACTTGGAACATGAATGTAAAGGAATATCAGAGCCACTGTTTGGAGTCTTCACTCATTTGAAGTAGTGTCACTCTTTAACTGATGCCAAAAGTTGGTTATTTCTTTATACTGGATTTTAGTTCCTGAGTTCAGGTACTTATTTGCGTTACGAAGACATTTATTGGACACTGGAACGCACATCATAACACAGTGCTGGGACAGGAAACGGTATGCCTGATCACCTGTTGTAAGCTTACTATTAGTTGTAATCAGAGTTTATAAAGTTTTGTCAATGTTGCCTTACAGTTATCAGTTTTACGTAGCCAGAAATCAATACATTACCTCAGCACTCGGCATCCAGCAAAAAACGTTTTCTTTAACAAAGAAAGAAGATCTGTATTCCAATGACATATGCACACTTTAGCAGAGGCGCATCATTATGGACAGTGGGTGATGATGCTCATGGGAAATGGAGTCCTCATCCAAGAAAAACATGACCAGTTTCTACCACAGTGGTTGACAGAATCACCACAACATGACAGTCACTCACAGTGTCCTTAAATGAAATATTTTCAATATATTTTAGCAAGTCAAATAATGGGATATTTTATTATAATGTGCAAGAGGTTGAAAAAGCATGAGTACAAGTGTACTGCATAAAGCACAGAAAAAATAGGTGATAGTAGATAACGATATAAAGTGTGTTCATGTAACCACTGAGTCTGTGTGATGCTCAGTATTTTAGTGTGACACTTGTCTAACTTTTATGTAGCTTTCTGTATTGTTGCAACGAAATGGAGCCCAATGTATACAGATTTGTTATTGGTATATAACAATAACCTACATCTACGACCATTTTTCAGCAGGAGGACACCTGAATTGGCTTGACAGTGTTTTGTGTTTCTCATGCAGTGCAACTTCAAATTTAATATTTTTTCAAGTGATTTTGTACTTTAGTTTGTGGATGCACCCTCACATGCAACCATATAAAGCCATTTTGAGTAACCGATGCTCAGTAGAAACCAGATCTTATAATCCCTGCTGCTGCTGTTGCTGCTCACTCTCTTAAAGATAAAAGGAGGAATAGGTACTGTTAAAGGTACATGTGTGGCTTGTTGTTATGCACACAGATTTTCCTCTTTAACAATGTTGTCTAGAAACAATGATAGATGATAAAATAACACTGCTGTCCACACACACAAACACAAGCACACTTTCCCAGCAGCCTCCCAGGACTCCCTCAGCACTGGGAAAAACTCTTTGCTGTCCAAAAAAGTTAATGCACAACAGACTGCTTTCTCTCACTCTCTCTCACCCTCTTTTTCTCCATTTGGCCTGTAAAACCTCCGCAAATCAAATCCGCTTTCCATCAGGGTTTTATAATTGTTGTTTTCGTTAGAGGAACAGCGGTTCTGAGGCCTTTCAGAGCTTGTCTTTCAACCAGACAGGATCTTGGTTCTTGTTATCCTCAGCTGGGTGCTAGTGGTGACAGATTGTGTCAGAATCCCTGCTGAATCTGAAAGAGGTTTACAGGTCTGCTGACTGTTCCTGAGGAATTGGTGACCTGTGAGATTACAGTGTCAAGTTCCTCTGACAGTTTGCAGTTTAGGCTTTGGTGATATGGGAACTTGTTGTCGGCTTCTTCTCATCATTTTACTGTTGCCTGGATGTTCTGACATTTTTCTGTGAAAACAGGAAGCATAATCACACATATGATGGCTAAGAATTACATCAGCTCCTTGACTAAAGGCCATAATCTCTGTTAGGTGTCAGAAACATGTACTGTACCCACTGACCCAAAAAGGCAAAAATGCTGCAAAAAACCCCAAGATGTCCATGAAGCGCAACAAGCTGAAAATTCAGAGATGATTCAAATAAAAATACTTCCAAAAGGTTAAAA
>NC_048293.1:24436162-24446162 GCF_009762535.1 Notolabrus celidotus
GCAGCTCTCAGCGTGCCACGGAGCACAAAGAGAGGGAGGAGAGGAAGGACAGAGGAAGAGGAGAGGAAGGAGGAAGCAGAGAGAAACGAGGAGTCTCTGAGACGGTTAAACGACGTCTTTGTCTGATTTAAGACGCTTCTCAGTTTACCTCCTCACACAAACTCTGATACACACACACTCTGATACACTCACACTCTGATACACACTGACACACACTCTGATACACACACACTCTGATATACACACTCTCAGACACACTCAGACACACTCTGATATACACTCTGTTACACACACTCTGACACACACTCTGATACACACACACTCTGATACGCACACACTCTGATACACACACACTCTGATACACACACTCTGATACGCACACACTCTGATACACACACTCTGATACACATACTCTGATACACACACTCTGATACACACTGACACACACTCTGATACACACTCTGATACACACTCTGACACAAACTCTGACACAAACTCTGATACGCACACACTGATACACACTCTCAGACACACTCTGATACACACTCTGTTACACACATTCTGATACACACACAGTCGTATACACACTCTGATACACACTCTCAGACACACTCTGATACACACACACTCTGATACACACTCTCAGACACACTCTGATATACACTCTGTTACACACATTCTGATACACACACACTCTGATACACACACACTCTGATACACACTCTGACACAAACTCTGATACACACTGTGATACACACATACTCTGATACACACTCTGACACACTGATACACACACTCTGATACACACACTCTGAATAAAGGGTTAACACGTCACAAACACACTAATAATAAAACACTAAACAGAGAATTCTTAATCCTGTAATCTTAATCTCGTCTCTGTCTGTAAACTTTAGTTTGTAAATCTGATAAAATAATCTTTGAGATTATTTAACTTAGATTATAAAAACATTGACTCGTGTTTTATTTAAACTGGACGTTCAGCTCCGTCTGAATAATCTCTGTAATCCGTCCTGTGATGGAGTGATGGGATTACAGACGGACACGTATACAGAGCCGTGTCTGTGGTCACTGAGCTCTCTCACCTCTGGCTGGATTAACAGCCTCTAATCCAGCGGTCAGCTCTTTGTGCTGTAAGTGGATAATCTGAGCCGGATTATTTCTCCGGTGTTTAGAGGCCGAGCTGGAGAGGATTAAGAGTTTACTCTGAAGATCTCTCACGTCTGACTTTCAGCTTCCAAACATTTCACAGAGGTGTGAGCGAGCCCGGCCTTCTCTCCTCCACCTGTCAATCACAGCCAGAGCTGGCCTCTGATTGGCTCACAACTCCTGATGATTGATGCCTCAGTTTAGTGGGATTAAAGGGTCAGAATGAGAAGTCTAATCCGGGGCCGCTCCCTCTCTCCCTGAGTCCAAATAAAGCAGGTGAAGAAGACTCAGAGGTGGAGAGATGAGAAGAGAGAGGAGGGAGAAGTAGTTCCTCCTGTGACCACCGGGGGAGCTGTTCTCTATCAAACTGCTCCCACAGTGAGAGGAGAGAGGGAGAGAGAGAGAGCGCTGCAGGAGACAGGTTTCAGAGACGTGAAATAAAAGAGGAGTGGAGCTGAAGAACGAGGGATGAACTTCATATTTCACTGAAGAGGACTTAAATTCAGATCAGTAAATTTAACTGTTAATAAAAAAACAAAGTGTTTCATATTAAATCAAAATAAAGGATTTATTTGAACATGAACTGAAAACACTGAGTTATAATGAAGCTTTAATATTCAGTAAAGAAGAAGCTCTGCTCACCCGGAGGTCCGGTCTGTGATCACCTCTCTCTGTTTCTGCTGCAGACCTGCTCCTGATCCATGGAGAGTAAAACCTGATCCATCAGGACGTCACTAACAGAGGTTTAAACCCTCCTCCCTGTCTGCAGCCTGAGCTCACATGAGTCCATCATTTCATCTGGATGTTGGTCAGAAGACAGAAGAGGAAATCCCCCAAGAAGAGACCGAACACACACACAAACACACACACACACACACACACAAACACACTCACACACACACTCTGAGCCCGGTGCTGCTTTATGGGTCAAAAATGGTATTGATTCATGATTATTAATATCCTAAAATCATGAACTGAGTTGGATCTGAAGAGATGATCCTGATCTGAAGCTGAGGAGGGTGGTGTTATATGTTTATCCTACCCAATGTATCCCTGCGCATGGCAGACAGAAAGTAGTTCCGGTTACACTGAGCCTGGGTAAAGTGTGTGTTAACCTCAAGCATAAGTCATTGTATGATGATGTATGTTCCCAAAGTATAGGCCTACTAAAGTAAAGGGACAGTATACAAAGCTCAACTGTAGTCTTTCTTGAGAACCTAACTCAACAAGGAGCAGAGAGAATCACAATGATCTTTATTTTCCTGTTTAAATAATCGCGGAGTGCTCCTTTAAAACACCTGGATGGTGTTTTTGACGAGCTGACGGAGTCGTCGATGGGCTCTGAGCACTCGCACAGCGGCGTGATTGACACAGACACGAAGCGGTGGCTGGCGGAGGCCTCAGAGGTCGGGGACTGGATGTTAGACTGGATGAAGTATCGATTCTCAATTAGAGGGGCTGAATATTTAAATCAGTGAGCGCAGGACTCTGCACCTGCATGCTGATCTAAACTCATTACACTCCTGGTTCCCTCACACACACACACACACACACACACACACACACACACACACACCCACCCACACACACACACTGTCTGCCTGTGTCTGTGTGTTTGAGTTGAACGTGTGAGGAGGTTTGTTCTGTTTCATGACTCTCACTGACAAAAGAGGGCAGTATGATGACATTGACAAAGTAAGCAAACTTTTACTTACACACTCTCACACACACACACACACACTCTCACACACTCGCCGTATGTGGGTGTGTGTGTGGGTGTGCATGTGTGAGACAGTGAAAGAAGAATGTGTGTGTGCAGCGTGCTCAGAGTATGCTATTATTCATTCATGCAAATGTGTGCGAACATGTGCACATGCTGCAACACACACACACACACACACACACCCTTTTCACACTAACACACACACACTCTCTCTCTCTCTCTCAAACACACTTTCCCCAGCAGTTGTGGAGCACATTAGTCCTTGCAGCACTGTGAAAACATGCTGGAGTGTGTGATTGTGTGTGTGTGTGTGTGTGTGTTTGTGTGTGTTATTAATTGTCAGACCTTTAAACACGTTTATTTGCAGGTAAAGGTGCGTGTGTGGCTCCGCCCCCCCGGATCAAACAGGAAGCGCGGTGTGATGTTCTTCCTCGTGTCGTGATTACATCATCAGAGCTGGAAGCCTCTGACCGCCGCCGCCCTGTTAGCGTTCAGCAAACACTTGTGTGAGGGATGAAAGCCTCGTTGAGAGCCAGGCTGCTAATGATAGTATACTCAAACAATCAGGCCTTACACACACACACACACACACACACACACACACACATACAAGCACCCGTCCTAAACACGATGGCATCGCTGCGGCGTGCTGGAACGAGCTCCCGGTGCGCGGCGCCAAGTCGGCCCGCCGCTGCCAAGCATTCTTCAGATTTCATTAGGTAATAGCTCATTCATTACGGAGGCTGCAGCCGCTGTTAAACCCCCATCACACACACACACACACACGCACACATGCACACTCTTAACACACGTGCTGCGAACACACACACAGAAACACAATGGTCTCAGAGATGTGGCTCGTACTGCAGGCATGCTTCCCCTGCGACACACACACACACGCACATACACCAAAGGCTTAAACTTATAATTTGCCCCCCCCCCCCCCCCCCCCCCCCTCCTCCTCCTCCTCCCTGAGTCTCTTCACCCTCCGCTGAGCTCTCTCGCTGCGGGCCGCTCCCCCTCCTCTCTGCTGGCCATGTGTGGAGGCCCAAACAGCTGGGCCCCGGATTCCCTCGCTTTGTATGAGTATTCCTCTGTGTGTGTTTGTGTGTGTGTGCGTGCGTGCATGCGTGCGGGCATGTGTGTGTGTGCGTGCGTGTGTGTTTACAGGGCTGTAAGGATGCATCTCACACCCTCAGTCCTCTGACTGAGGATGCATGTTGGAGCTGAAAACAGACTCTGATCTGACTGAAGGACTAAAGTCAGATGGAGGGTCAGAGGTCAGTTAAAGACAGAGTGAGTGACGTCGTCTCTTTATTAAGATTAGATTATATATTGAAGCTCCTTAAATGCCCTGATGGGTTTTCCTTAAATCTCTGGATGACATTAAAAACTCTGAGGTATGAAATTAAGCTCTTCAACGTGCAGAAACTCAAACAGGAAGAGAACAAACCTGCTCTCTCTCTCTTTTCCTTCTCTCTCTAAATTTTTTTTCTCTCACTGTTTGATTCGTATGAACGGATCTTTATGAGTAAAGACTGACTGATGGGGAGAAATCCTGCTCTCAGAGGGTGGTGGAGACCAAACACAGAGCTAATAATGGGGCTAAATGTTAGCGTTCAGACGTGTGTGAGTTTGTGGCGCTCTGAGCAGACGAGGCGCGCTGCTGTCAGCATCTGACGGCACGCCTCCTCACTCCTCCCTCTCTTTAACCTGAGACCTGCTACCTGAGGGAGCGTACCTGCGTGTCGTACGCAGCGTTTAGCCTAGATTACAGCCTGAATTTAAATACAGCTCTGAACGCTTCATTTCCCATTAAAGGGGGGGGGGGGAGGGGCGTGTTTGAACAGGGCGAGTGTGACCGAGGAATCGCCACGCCGTCTTAAACGGATTCAGAGCAGGAGCCCCCCGGGTTTCCCCCGAGAGAGCCGAGTAATACATCATACTGCTCTTAAAATAGCTATTAGCCACGGAGAGGAGGAGGAGGAGGAGGAGGAGGAGGAGAGGAGGAGAGGAGGAGGAGGGGAAATTAAGCAATGTTCACAGAGTCATTCTCATACAATAACTCACCATTAACCTCGGCACTAAAAGGCGCTGTCTCTCTCTGTTATGTGCCTTTAATTGATTCTCTCAGTCCCTCTGCGGACCGGAGGAGAGGAAGAAGAGGAGAGAGAGCGAGGAGGAGACCTGCAGACGAGGAGCGATTCTTCCTCCTCGCTGTCAAGACGCTTTAGCAGGCGCTGATACGTCCACTAATCCCTCCCCGACTGCAAACATCAGAAACCTTTCCTCTAACTTTGTGTCCTGTGTTTCTCCAATTACAGCGGCCCTGCCAGATAAGCACGGTGATGAGAGAATCTGAGGGAAATTAGACACGCAGCACTAATCTGAGGCTGAGGGGAGAGAGTTAAGATTAGGATTTAATCCACTGAGATCCATTTCTGCAGCTCAAACTGTCCGCCGCCACCGCCACTGCCGCTGCCACGCTAAGGTTAGCGTAGGAAACAAACAGCTCGGTGATGAGGTTTGTTCACCACGCGTGATTGAAATCCCATCCTTCAAATTAACATACATTTATGCAAATCAGCTTTAATTAATTGCAAAGCGTATTTTTGATTAAATGCTCCAAACGTCATGATGCTAATCTTGACCGGGAAAGAGAGGGAAAAGTTTTAATTAATTTTGCCGGTTAAACCTCATCAACACTTTGAATGGAGTGTAATTAGGACGCCGCCCTCTCCTCTTATTTCTCTAAAATCAGCCATTGTTATCACGTTTGTAACGCGAGCAGAGAGGCGATGAGGCCGCGATAAACCAGCTCGGCTCTGATTTCATAAGAAAGTAAAATAATGCTGCTAATTGGCAGATATTCTAATATTGATTAAATTAGACGGAAAACACTCCTTTCATTACGGCGCTGTGATACGGACTCGTCTCCGTCTGAGGGATTACCAATTACAGAGGCTTTGTGGAAGTTTTCAGAGTGACGGGTGAGCGAGGGCCAAATGAACTGAGGCCTGTAGCTGGAGAGAGAGGAGCTGAGTGTTTACAGAGGCCTGTGTTTGTGTGGGAAGTCTAATGATGTATTCATCCTCCTCGCCGCCGCCGAACTACACGCCAACTCCACGTGTACTCTGCTCAATTATGTGAAGAGGGAGAGCTGATAATGAAAACTAACATGGAGCCCCCGAGTGGATCCAGTGTGTGTGTGTGTGTGTGCGTGTGTGAGTGTATCGCTCCTCTTTCATCATGCCCAGAGAGAACTCCTCACACTTTCTCTCTGAAAGCCTCCAAACTTTCACTCCCTCCCTCCTCCCTCTCCCCCTCTCCCTCCCTCCCTCCCTCCCTCCCTCCCTCCAAGCCGAGCAGTCGTCCACTTAAGAGCATCAGGAGGCTTACGGGGGGATAAGACCTGGTGAGGTGCTCGAGGTGAGATAACCAATTACCCATGATCACTTTTGACTCTTCTAATCTCCGCGCTGTATCGCAGGATTTATCCACCGCGGCACCTGAGAAAGGCGGCCATCTTTAACCTGCCGCCGGCCGCCTTTGTTATTCTAATGTCAGACACTTGACTGCAGCGCTTCAGTCAGAGAGGATAAGCACCTGTCGAGTACGGTGGGGGGGGGGGGGGTGACCTTCCTCACAGACGAATTGATGAGGAGAGAAACACACACCTGGTCAGGTAACACACAAACACACAACATGCACCGGCTGTGACTTAGAGGGAGTGCAAAGATGAACAGCACAACCAAAAAGTGAGGCCATAACATGTAGAGCTCCCACCTTAGGACTGGACCCACCTGAGGACTGGACCCACCTCACATTAAAGGGATATTTCGTTTTTTTTGCAGCACATTACACCTAGTGCTCCTGCAAGCCACAATGAGTGCCGGTGACCCTTTAATGAGAAAATTCCCAGAGCACCGGCAGGTAAGCTAGGCTATTTTCTCTCAGGCACGGGGTCGCCTGTTTCATGTAATTTTGCCAGGCAAATATGGTCCAGGCACTCATCACGGTGCAAATGCATGCACCAGTAAAAAAATTTGGAGCTATTCAGTTTGCAGTCAGAAACCCCCTTTGTTTTGGCACTATTTTCAGACGCACCTCGCAGCCCGGTGTTCTTCCGCTGCATGAGCACGGATACACGCCGATCAGCTGTTTGGATCAAAAGCTTCAAACTGCAAAAATTTGTGACTCTGACAGCGACGATGACATGCCGTTTACTGTGGACACAAGAGGATTTCTCTATGAACCAGAGTTTACAGAGGAAGAACTCCAGATGCAGACCCAACGTACCAACGAAGAAGAGAGGGGAGAAAGTTCTGTGCTAACGAGTGAGCAGGAGAGATCCCACGTTACCTGGTGGTGCCGGTGTGTAAACTGTGAGCCCATGCCAACAAACCTAGAGAGCTTCTGCTGTCAGGAGAGGGACTTAGTGACAACTTCAAGACCTTTCTGAATCAGAGGATACCAGCAGCTCACATACAGCTCCAGTCTGCATCACTCATCATCCAGAGTTCCCTGCCTTACAGGAGGTTTGCTTGTTTGAACAGCTAGGATAAAGACAGGTAGGTACCATCTTTTAAATTAGCAGAATAGTGAGTTTAATTCACTATAAAGACCGATACTGCTACTTGATCCTGCTACGTGCTTGTTGATCCAAACAGCTGATCGGCGTGCATCCTACTGGTGCATGCATTTGCACCGTGATGAGTGCCTGGACCATATTTTCTTAACTTTTGCAAAATTACGTGAAATAGGCGGCACCGTCAGCAGAGAAAATAGCCTAGCTTACCTGCTAGTCATCTGGGAAATTGCTCATTAAAGGGAAAGAGCTCACCGGCACGCATTGTGGCTAGCAGGAGCAATAGTGTAATGTTACTCATACGGCCCCACTTCAAAAAAACTGAAATATCCCTTTAAGGCCTGGACCCACCGGAGGACTGGACCCACTTTAAGGACTGGACCCACCTGAGGGAGCAGCCACGCTTTGTCAACGAGGGTGTTTTAGGGGAAGGGGATTTGAAGTTAGGATGAGTTCACGTTAATATGAGCTTCAGTTAGCTTAGTGCACAGTTAGCGTAGTGCACAATTAGCGTAGCACCCACACCATGAAGGGTCTATGGAGGAGAGAGAAGTCCGAACTTCTTCCTCTCTCTCTCCCTCTCTGTCCCTCTCTCTCCATCTCTCTCTCTCTCCTCCTCTGGGATCTGGTTTCGTCAGGTCGCTTTGCTTTCCCATGGCAGCAGAGCGACACACATGTTGTTTATGAGAGCCACATGTCGTTGCGGCGTGGTTGCAGCAGAGCTTGTTTTTCAGCGAGCATGACGGAGAGCTGCTTCACAGATCCAACAGTCCAACAGATTCTTCATCTTCATCTTCAGAGTTATGAGGATGAAACTTTACGGGCGCTCTCTCTGCAGCCGTTAAACCTCCTCAGCGTTTTGAAGCTGTGTCATCGTCTGCCTGCTGGATGTCCCAAACCGACATGCTGATCCAATCGGGCCGGGCTCTGAGGAGGAGTCCTCCAAGCCACAATCTGAACTGATTCATCATTTCTCTCTTTATTTACGGCGGTAAACTCTTCACTCCGGCTGTCAATCATCCCGTCTCTGAGGTCAGCACATGGACCTGATTTGTGAACGCGTGTTGGGCAACTCTGGCAGAACTGTGACGGCTGTGAATCAGCGTCTGACACGGCAGCATGTTGTTCTGTGGGAGCGTGAAACCCTCCGTCAGCTCGCTCTGCATGAACCGTAATAAGGCTCACATGTACGGGGACGGCATCATAAACACACGGATATAAAACATTAAAGGTGACATATTAGCGCTAGCACTTTTCCATGACAAATAAAAATCATCCACTAGATTCCACTAGATATATTGGTCTAAGAGGTCCCCAAAACATGTCTTTAAAGTTTATGCTCAAAAAAACACTTTGAAATCAGATTTTGGCATGCCTGAAAAGCCCTCTTCTTCAGTCCTCCTCAGAACACTCTGTTTTCTCTCTGACCACGCCCCCTCAGGAAGTGGATGTGCCCTCGGCTCTCCAGCACGTTGATCTAATGTTTACATGTTGGCTGAATATACACGGCTGCTCACAGATCGCGTTACTTCAACCCTCTGAATCTGATCCAGAATCTGATCCTGACGGAGAGGCGCCTGCAGCAGGACCTTTCTGAACCATTGGTCACAGATTTTGTGTTTCTTGTTGTTTTATTTATCAGTATGTCGACGTGTGTCTTGGTACACAGCTACCAACATGTAGCTATGTGGCTATGCTAACTAGCGCTAGCACTTATCCATGATAAATAAAAATCATCCACTAGATCTTCAAATCTGCAGACGTGGGGAGTAAAACCGACCTCTACCAGAAAGGCAGCAGGACCTTTCTGAAGGATTGGTCACAGATTCTGTGTTACTTGTTGTTTTATTTGTCAGTATGTCGACGTGTGTCTTGGTACACAGATACAGCTACAGCTACGACATGTAGCTATGTAGCTATGCTAACTAGCGCTAGCACTTATCCATGACGAATAAAAATCATCCACTAGATCTTCAAATCTGCAGACGTGGGGAGTAAAACCGACCTCTGTGTTTATTAAGACAGCCTACAACTAGCATGCCTCCCTCCTAAGCTCCTTGTTAGCACACATGTGTGCAGGGAATGAAAAACAGAGGAGGAGTTGAGTTGTATTTTATACAGTCTATGGGCTGAACAAGCTCCGAGCTCTGACTTCCGTTACAGACCGGATATTGTTGTGACGTAACAAAAACACGGAAGTCTGAAACGGCTCGTTTCAGCACACATTTACAGAAAGGTGTAGAAATCAGAACAGGGGCAGAATGGATTTTTTTCATTCTCGGGGGGTTTGTAGACATGCCAGGGACACATATTTCAGGTAGAGAACCATTAAAAAGTCGATTTTGCATGATATGTCACCTTTAATGTTTATTCCTATTAAACCTCCTTAAAGCTGGATATGATTCAAACAGTTTATATCTTGAAACGTGACTCTCTCATTGACGTGTTTAAATGTGTCTCCATCATGGCCTGACCTCAGACGTCACACATCGTCCTAACTGTCAGGTGCTGATTGTCAGGTA
>NC_048293.1:24451162-24503662 GCF_009762535.1 Notolabrus celidotus
GAGATAATGGCTGCCATACGCCGCCGCCACCGACTTTGTTTTCCCACAATCCAGCCGCCAGGACGCAATCCAGCCGCCAGGACAGCTTCTCCATCAGCCACGGTTTAAAGGTTTGATTTCCCTCTGCAGCCTGCCACAGAGGAAGAAGAGAGACTGTATTTAATCCACCTCGTGGAGGTGTGGAGAGGTCTTCATAGATACAGGAGGTGAGAGAGGAACCATCCTGACTCTGAGTCACTAAACACTCTTCACCAGGACACTTGATTCATCTCTCTGACTTCAGGTTAAAGAGCGATGATAAAGTAACTCTGATGAAGTCTGAAGAATCGTGTCGATGTGTTTGAAGCTGATTTATAGACACGCTGAGTCTATCCTCCAGTGATGTAGAGAGGTGATCGTCCTTCAGGTGACGCTCAGAGGATGAAACAGAAGATACAGACGTGGTACTCTAGCCGCTCGCTGATGCTCACACGTTCCTCCTCAGCTCATTCTGCATGCTGACACCGGCCTCAGGATCCAGCTCTGAATACATTTCCACTGACACTTGCAAATGTGCCCCGAGGGAACCCGTCGAAGTCCCTGCTAACAGCTTTTATCATGAGAGTTAACACGCTGTTGTCACTGTACAGTGATTCCTCTCAGTCAACATGTGGGTGGCGTGGAAATGATCCTGCTCCGTCCTGCAGCCGTCCTCCTCAGATCCTCACAGAGCAGCTGCTTCCAGTTACAGCAGCGCTAACAGGCAGACCGGCTGCAGCCATTGTTTCAACATCCAGAAACCACATCACACGGAGCGGTTCACCAAACACCAGACCAGGACTTACAGGTCTTACAGGGCTCTAACTTTAACCAGAGAACAACCAAGGCCGCGTCAGAGAGCGTTAAACCAGGACCTGATCACAGCGGCTCAACATTCAGTTTGTCTGGAAACAAACCGCTCCTCTTATCTGACCTGATCCACCTCCAGAGTCTCAGACTGAGCCAGGACCAGGACAGACTGATCAACGGCCCGCTCCACGAGTTCAGGATGAAGCGATGAGTGTGATGAATGTAGAGTAAACCCAGGATCTCTGATGATGCTGGATCATGGAGGGGCGAGACCACGAAACACGACGACAAGGAAACAACAAAAAACCTGAGGAGAAATAATCTGAGACCTACAGCAGGACGTCTCCTCTGTGCAGAAGGTTTCCATCTTTACAGGCTCAGCAGACCAAACCAATCAATCTCAGACGACAATCGCTGATCACAGATCACAGATCACTGATCACTGATCACAGATTACAGATCACAGATCACAGATTAAAGATCACAGATCACAGATCACAGATTACAGATCACAGATCACTGATTACACATCACAGATTACAGATCACAGATTCAGATTAAAGATCACAGATAACAGATCACTGATCACAGATAACATATTACAGAGCCCAGATCACTGATTACACATCACTGATCACAGATCACTGATCACTGATCACAGATTACAGATGGCAGATTACAGATCGCAGATTGCAGATCACAGATCGCAGATTACAGATTACAGATTACAGATTACAGATTACAGATCACTGATCACTGATCACAGAGAAGGTATCAATGAAACAGAGATGATTAATTAAATCATTTAAGACTCTACTACCCTTACCATTGAGGATATTTACTTTGAACTGAAGCAGACTGTTTTAACATGTCACACACACACACACACACACACACACACACACACACACACACACACACACACACACACACACACACACCCTCTCTGCAGGTTGACTCTCCATGGTGTGTGGCTGGAGTAGCCCTCCCTCTCTTGTGGTATCTGTTTCCTGGCACTGCGGCCCTCGGTGCAGTCTGCCAGGCGGGGTCTGCCAGGCGGGGTCTGGCAGGCCCCTAAAAAGCTGGTCCTGATGCATCTTTTACAGTTTACAGGAATGTGTCAGCAGTAATCTCTTGGCGGCCATCTTTGTGAATTTGAAGCGACAGTGTAATGAAAGCATTGTGAGCAGTGTGGCAGAGAGAGCCAGCTCTAATTGTGTCTATTTAAAGCAGCTGTTTCCTGGACGCCTGGCTCGCTCGGGATCCGTCTCCTGTGACTGCGCTGGTCGTTCTGGGTGTCGCTTTATTACAAACTTGCCGTCGGTGTTTAAGCGAGCGGAGGTGGCCGTGCTCGAGCTTTAATCACGCTCCGAGCCGCCCACAGAGGTTGTTTGGTTTCAATTAGGTCAGAGCGACTTGGCGTTCTGCGCTGCTGGATAATCTCTCCCTCGTCCTCCAGTCTTTCACAGCCGCTGCCAGCCTGCATCGGCAGAGCGCCGCATCAAATCAAATTTGAACGCTGACCCCTCCGGAAAAAGGGAGCTGCTGAAAGGGGGACTTAACGGGAGGAGTGAGGGTGGGCGTCGTGTTTTCACCCTCTGCGTGCCCTCAGAGTGGATTTAGAGAGCCGTGCCGGCAGCGGTGTAAAGCAGGCTGGAGGGGCCCGTGCGTGGCCCCGGCGTGCCTCGAGCTTACCGCACGGATCGCTGTAATCCGGCTCTGAACGGGCGCCAGACTCTGACTGCTGTTTGTGGAGAACATGAGAAGGTCCCCGCTCTGCGGAGCCTCGCTGCAGCTGGTGAGAAAGAGTCTCACAGGGAAATCAGGTTTTCAGCTCACAGTCCAGACCACCACAGTCTGCTCAGAGAAGTCATCTGTGACCTTTCCTCCTCGCCCTCACCTGTCCAGGTGAGAGGACAGCAGCTTTGATGATGCAGCCTCATCAAACCCTGCACTGTGATTGGTGCGTCTCACCGGCCGCTCTCAGGACTGATGTCGCCTCTCTCACCTCAATGTTTCCGGGCCAGAGGCTCATGGAGGAGCGCGGGTCAATCGATCGTTTTCATTCATGTCTTCACCCAATCACAGATCAGAGGTGGCCTGTGACATCACAGAAGGTCAAGGTTTGTTTCATGTCCAGAGTTCAGTTATTTCAGATCAGACCGAGCGATGCACTCTGGACTTTACACGCCACGCGTCAGATACACGTCTCTGCCTTCAGTTCAGACTCGGGTCTGAGGGTCCGCAAGGTCTGCAGGGTCTGAGGGTCTGCAGGGTCTGCTGCAGACCCTCAGAGACAATCTCTGTCAGCACACTGCAGGAGACTTATTCAGAGGAGGGGTTCTCTGACTCCGTTATTGTCTCCCAGCTCTGACGGGATGCGTCTCTGATGAACAGCGTGTAGAGCTCATGTCTCGTCCATTTTATGACATGTGAAGTAAGCATGATAGCAGAGATGTGTTCCATATAAAGCTAAGACTTACAGCCTCTCTGCAGATCCTGGAGAGCCCCCGAAGAGCTGCAGGATTGAAGCCCTCGGCCCAATCGCGGCTCCCACCGTGTCATTAGGGGCAGGAGGAGAGGACCCCGTGAAAGCTCTGCCAAAAATCTCCTTGAAGACGGAGGGAAAGAAAGGCGAGGGGTATTGATCCGTCTGTCCACGGATACGATACTTAAGCCCTGGTACTGAGAGCCGGAGAGCCCCTGGATCCATATCTCAAAGACTTTAATCCTGGCCCCTCTTACAGCTGGATTGGCCTTCACCTTAACCTCCGACAACTGCTCCAGCAGATCAGCCATGGAAATTTTATTCTTCTCACAAGCTGCTCCCCTCCTCCCCCTCCTCCCCCTCCTCCTCCTCTTCTCCCGAGCTTGGTTTTCAGCGGTCTGTGGTTATTAGCAGGGCCGCCCCGCGTTCCCATCCGAATTAGGAGTGAGAGGTGAATTAATACCTGATCCTGGTTTTCATCATTTCTTCTGATCCTCCTTTTCTTCTCCTTAAAGTTTGAGCAGAAACTCCGACAGAAGCTTGCATACATTACAGGTGAGCCGGTCCTGTAAGGTGCTGTCATCGGGCGCTCTCACATGCTTTGTTCATCCGTCTATTATGATGAGAGAGAGACGGCTCAGGACTAACTCTGATCTCCTTCAAACAGGGACTAATCTACACACTTCACCTTTACCTGAGTGACATCACAAGGTAAACAAAGTCTGCTTCAGGATGCACGCTGCGTTAATGTTCTTCACTCCTCCATCCTAAAACTGTGAACACATGACATCCAGGATCAAACAGACTTCATATGAACCTCTGATGATGATCACCTGGATCATTTATTAGAATGCATGTCATGTTTAATAATATATATAGTGTGTTATGTTAGCCAGTGTTAATTTTGGTGGCTATTTTATATTTAGTCTTAGTCTTTAGACGAAAATGTCTGTTAGTTTAAGTCACATTTTAGTCTTTTCAGCCCTTCATAGTTTTAGTCTAGTTTTAGTCGACGAAAACTCAAAAAATGTTAGTCTTTGATTTTTGCCGAAACATCTTCACTCTTTAAATAATTCATGTAGTTGATCAGATATTGGTATCAGGGTTATACCAACTGTTAAAATCATCAACATTTCACTCCTTTAACACTTTTGCTTGTGTAATATCTTAAGTGAAATAATTCAGCCTGGCCCTGCTAAAATGTCAAAAGAAAACATGCTTGATGTGACCACTGTGACTGTATTTTGATTCTCTTGATTCACAGGAAAATGCCATGAAAGGACTGTAGTGCACATTTACGACTGTCCTTGAATGCACCTGCATTGACAGAGGCACCGGACAGAGTCAGTTCACGGCACTCTGAAATGCATCTGCATCTTTCAACAAGGAGTTGATCAAAACTTACTAAATGTATCTGATGTTTCACCAAACTGGAATAAATCAAGCTGTAGACGCAGAGTTTTTTACGGTAATGGCTGCAACAACGTCAAACCTCAAATAGTAAACAGACGTCCCCCGGTTGTGTCTTTGTCACTAACGCACACCGGGGGTAAAAATCATCAATGAAGATGAGACAGATGCATGGAGGCGGGGAGAGCTGGTTCATAAAGCGCACCTGCTGCAGGTAGTGACCAAGCTATCACTGAGCTCCTCAGATAATAACTCTAGTATCTATAAATAACAACGTTGTCATCGTCGCTTTTCACCCCTCCTCCGTGCGTGTTTTGTTGTTGAAAAGTGCTGATCAAGTGAGGACTTATGTTTATGTTCCAAGGAAGTGAAATTGATGATGAAACCGATGACGTACAGGGGCTGAGGTTAAGGTAATTAGTCAAATTTGTAGGGAAGTTGCGGTGATTGTCTAAAATTACAAGGCCGCTCAAAAATCGCACTGATTGGTTGAATTTGCGTTGATAGTTGCGATCGCGAAATCTGAATGTTCTTCACTCCCCAATCCTACAACACATGACATTCAGGATCAAACAGACTTCATATGAGCCTCTGATGATGATCACCTGGATCATTTATTATAATGTATGTCATGTTTACTAAAATATATAAAATGTGTTATATTAGCTCTGTTATTCAAAACAAGCTAACATGATGAGTGAGGAAATATTAAACTGTGTTAGCGCTCTCTGAAGGAGCACAGAGGGACAAAGGGATGATGTGTGGAGACATCCAAACACACACTAACTTCAGACACTTCGGGCTGCAGCCGGCTTCAGATTCAAACACTCTGCAGGATGAACTTAGATTTTATAAACTTTAATCACAAACACAGAACGGCTCTTTTCTTCTGTGCACTCAATCTGAAAAAGTCAGAGAGAGAGAGAGAGAAGCTGATCACTCAGAGTAGCATGCACGGAGAGTTATTTACAGTATCTCGCGTCCACTCTCCAGTCTCAGATCTTAAGGGTTCTGGATCTTGGTGGCCTCAGCGGTTTCCTCTCCGCCATGACAGCAGCCATGACAGCAGCCTGACGTCAAGCTCCTCTTCCTCTTTCATCTCCCTCCTTTCTTCACTTTGTTAGACGTCTCTCTTTCAGCTCCTCCAGGATTCTATCACTCCACTGTGTTCCTCCTGCTTTTGCTCTCCATAGAGACAATCATTAAAAACTCTCTAAACTTCTTTAAAGAGGACAAACTCACTGAAGCTTTCATTTTTTATATGAATCCTTCAGATTCAACTCAGGTTAACTCTTTACTTTAACTGCTTATTAAACAGACAGACAATGCAGCCTGCCACACACACACACACACACACACACACACACACACCGCTCCTCCTGTCCTGTGTATTGAGTGGTCTCCGGCAGATGCTGAGTGCAGTCCTGAGCGTGAGGAAGTCTGCCAGGGTCAGTGGACCGGGATGGACAAACAGAGTGTTCAAATATGGTTCAGATTAATCTCCTCAGTAACGACTCGGAGGACCCGGCCGGCTCCAGCATCATCACGGACTCACTGAATCATGAACACGTAATTACTTCCCTTAGCTATGAGGAGTAGGATGTAAATATGAGACTGTATTGATCCCTGTAACAGCTGCACGAGCAGACCCAGCCCACAGCCTCACTGTCAGACTTATTATTTATGACTCTGACCTGAGAGAATAAATAACACTGTTAGAGTGTGTGTGCGTGTGTGTGTGTGTGTGTGTGTGTGTGTGTGTGTGTGTGTGTGTGTGTGTGTGTGTGTGTGTGTGTGTGTGCGTGTGTGTGTGTGTGTGTGTGTCCTCAGTCATTGTGCAGCAGACACACTCATCAGTCACTCTGAGCCGGCTCGGCTCTGGATTATTCAGATGACACGTCGATTGTTCTTCCTGATTACCGCTGCTGGCTGCGAGGTCATCATTAGTGGACGGCAGGTCAGCACTGCTTGTTAGAGACTCGTCTCCATCACAACCAAGCAGCAACCTCCGGTCTCCAAAAAGTGAAGCCCATGCTGAAGTGTTATAAACTGCAGTTCATCAAGCGTCCACTTGAGGCTGGCTGCAGAAACACCGGAAACCACATACACACCCATACAAAGAGACGATCTTTAAATAAACATGTTTACAGCCTGGTTCAAAAAACAGCTTGGCTCTATGTAGCTTGGCATACACTGTACGGGGGGTGAATTTATTTCTAATGCGATGGTTCAGAAGATTTTAAGATTTCGAGTTATGCCCAAATAAGGACATGACTGACAGGCGGGAACACAGCTGTTGGCGAGGAGGCTCAAAACCACACCTCTTTACCTCACACTAAGTTTGGCTGAGTTCAACATTTCCAATATGGCTGCCGCTGATGATCGGCTTCAAAACAGCGCTTAGGAACAGACGGGTGGCGTCACAGAGACTATGTCTATTATTTATACAGTCGGTATTCACAACAGAGAGACTTGAACGTGACCCTGAAGCATGGATGTGAGAGGTCAGAGGTCATAAGAGCCACTTCCTGGTGATCTGTGTGCTGTGACCTGTGCATGTTTCTGTTATTGTCCTTTTCAACAGTTCATCAGAGTGTTGAGTTTTTCAGCTGTAAAGACGTATGACAAGAGAAGAGAAAGAGAAACATACTTTATTAATCCCCAGGGGGGAAATTCAATTTTTTTCACTTGTGTTATTTTTCAGTCATGCTACACGCACAGTTTTCGGTATATACATACAATGCACACACACATGCAGTGGACATGCTTAGGGAGAGATGTCAGAGTGAGGATGCTGCCATCAATCAGCACACCCCAAGCAGTTGGGGGTTCGGTGCCTTGCTCAAGGGCACCTCGGAAGTGCCCAGGCAAGTGAACCGGCACCTCTCCAGCCACTAATCCACTTGCTGAACTTCGTCCATACTGGGACTCAAACAGGCGACCCTTCGGTTCCCAAGCCAAGTCCCTATGGACTGAGCTACTGCCGCCCAACTGAGCTACTGCCGCCCGTCCTGCTCGGAGTCTCTGGTGAAATGACCTGCGTGAGTCTGCATGAGCCTGCCGTGAGTCCACCGTGAGTCCGCAGTGGAAATGAACCGATCATGGACTCCTCTCTCAAAGTGCAGGATTACCATCCATCTGTGGGCCGCCGGGGGAAAGTCATGTTCAAAGACACCTGGATCAATGTGTGTTCATAAATCCTGCCTGATGCAGCCAGCGGCCGCTTCCTCCGTACATACTAATGTCCCCGCACGCCGCCTTCACCCTGCCGCCACTCCGTCACGCCGTCTGTCAAACGTCCTTCAGCGTCTTCTCTGTCTTTACACCAGTTTAGATGCTTTTATTGTTCTCATTGGACGTTAGGCCTCACAGTCACAGACGTATGGATCAATAGTTTGTGATATGAAGGCGATTGTGTTGTGACCGCTGATCGACGCGGATCCAAGGTGAAACGTCTGCAACATGTTCTGCTGTCCTTCAGTGATCCGACCATCAGAGAGAGGGAGGGAGAGAGAGAGAGAGAGAGAGAGAGAGAGAGAGGGGGGGGGGGGGGGGTCTGTAGACTCTGGACAGAGGGCAGCATTAACCTGAGTCAGTCTGAGACACAGACCTCCTCCTTCCTCAGGTGTGGCTTCAGTAACATCCTGCTAACTCAGCCCTCATTTAAAGATATGGCCTCTCTGGCTCCAGGATGCCAACATAGCGGCAGACAAACTCCAAACCAGAGGCTTTGTTCACAAAGAGGAGACCCCGATGTGTGACGTGACGGCGTCTCTGTGGTTCTCTTCAGTCCGTAGTGGAAAAGAGAGCCCGCACGGGGACGAGATATCCGCTGCCTGAAAGTGAAATAAATCAGGTTCATATATTCTGACTGAAACGTTCTCAGAGTTTCTCATGCTGAGGTGTTTTTGTCTCCTCCTTCTCCTCCGTCTCCTCCATCTCCTCCGTCTCCTCCATCTCCTCCGTCTCCTCCGTCTCCTCTGTCTCCTCCGTCTCCTCCATCTCCTACATCTCCCCAGGAACAAACGAGCAGCTTCTGTGGAGTCATGAAGGACGAGATGAACAAAGCTAAGAACTCAGTGTCAAAAAGAGAGACGAGGGCCGAGAGCTACTGTACTGTGTGTGTGTGTGTGTGTGTGTGTGCGTGCGTGTGTGTGTGTTATTCAAAGCATCACTATCATCAGTGTGTCCCTCTGTGTGTCCGTGTAACTGTGCGTGTCACACTCCCCCGCCGAGCCGGCTGCATGTTTGCATCTGTTTGCATGAGTGTGTGTGTAACATACACCCCCGGGCTGTAAGTCCCCCGTCTATACTCCCCCCTCCTCACCCCATATTTCCATCCAGACGTGACCCCTGATGACCCCCACAATGCACATCAAAATAGGATGTTAGAGGAGGGGGAGACGGGGGAGGAGACGGGGGGGAGGAGGGGTCACTGATCCATGTGTCCTCAGCCTCTGTGATGTGTGTGAATGTAGAGGGTGGAGGCTCTCAGGATGGAGGGGGTTAAATTGTGGTGCATATGCTGAGGCTGGGTAATGGCCTGAGGCTCTCTCTCTCCCTCTCTCTCTCTCCCTTTCTGTCTCTCGCCCGGCCGCGGACACAGTAAATGAACAATTCATCATCAGCTGTCGTCCTCCGGCTCAGACCAGGTGACGGTCTGACAACAGGCCCATCCTCTGCAGGGGGGTAGCCATGCATGTAAAGAGGAGAGGAGAGGGAGGGGAGGAGTGTGGGGAGATCTGAGGGGTTGCTGGTTCAAATCTCAGACCTGAACAGAGACTAAAGGAAGCTCTCCTCTCTGATAGGGGGTACGTGGTCTGATGTCACTATGTTAAATCTCCACTGAGGGACTGACTGAGTCCAGAGTCTGAGAACTGAAGGATGAACCGCCTATCCAAGACTTCAGGTACCACGGGTTGCACCGCTAACACATTCAAGATGATCTGTCAGTAAGTGAAGGTGCTCGCCTGCAGCAGCTGTCTGCAGGAACCAGGTCAACAAGCCGGACCAAAACAACCAGCTGAGAGAGGACAAAGTGTCCATGAAGCTGAGAGAACGACAAACACTCTGATTCCAGCTCAGCCGGTGTCCTCATGTGGTGCTGCAGACACCTCTCTCTGAACATCTCTCTGTCTTTAAAGGATGAGCAGGAGCGTCTGATCAAACCACCTCGATCAGGTCACAGACAGAGCTGACCCGCTCTGAGGGGAACAGAGCGACTGTGGTCAAAGAGAGAGAGTGTGTGTTGTATCTGGGAGGTTAAAAAAGGCACAGTAACTAACGGCCCTCGCCCCACACACACACACACACACACACACACACACACACACACACAGAGTGGGTCCACAGTCAGCCTGGTGTCTTAATCATCAAACAGAAATAATATCAGTTTCAGGGTGTGTGGACCCCCGCCTGAGGCTTTGATAGGTGAGAGCGTCTGCTTCAGCATCTCCAGACCAGAGCTCAGGGGTATTCTCACCAAACCCCCCCCACCCACCGCGACACACTCACACACACACTCATACACACGCCCAGCAAAAGAGGAGAGTGTGAGCGGAGCAGCAAGAATAGAAAGAAAAGGCAGGGAGTGCAGAGCGTGTATGGAGATCTGTGAGGAGAAGGCGTGAGACTGAGCCCGGCTCCCCTATTGTTTTCTCATTAGTGAGCCGAGTGTGTGAGTCCGGATTCAAGCTGTTTCTGTGCTGCAGCTCCATCAGCATGCACAGCCTATAGAGAAAAGAAGCTTAGTGCTTATTATTGCAATAACACCTAGCAGGTGAGTTTTGAATATGCATGAAATGAATATCACACATTTCCACTTTTATTATTATCATTTGCAGCAGAGTTCGGCACACAGTCACACTCTGCTGCAGAGACGCGAAATCCAATAAGACATCCGGAGAGAGCGTCGAACCAAATGCTGAGGAGGAGGGTCAGGGAGGCAGGAGTCACACTTCATGTTTCTTTGTGCTGAATACATTACCTGAGCAGAGAGGTGATACCTGAGAGGTGTGTTACATCTGTCTTCACTCAGACACAGTTATTCCTGCTGAAGAGGAAACACGAAGAGTTTTACATCCTGGGTTAACAAGAGGGCCCAGCTTAGATACAGTATCTAATCTGGGCCTCATTCTTACCTGTTTCATTTCCTCTCACTCATTTATCTTTGTTTTATTCTAATGACTGACGGGTGCACAAAGGTCCATTAAGAGGAACTGACCCGGCCGCTATAGATCAGCATGTGAGGAAGGGTCTGTGGTGTCCAGAGAGACGGATGTAGAGACTGCTTCTGGTTAAAATCAACACGAAGGATTATAATCCCTGGAACACTCTGTGTCTTTCTTCATGTAGGATGCAGATTAAAATCCAGCCATCATAAACGTGTGTAGCTCTCTCACGGGTCAGTAAGACCTAGACCGGCGGCTCATTGTGACCTCTGATATGACTGTGGCCTGGACGTGTCAACCTCTGAACACACACTGATTTGATGCCTGCTCGCACCGTCCTGCAGGACACAGAGCCACGCGTAACTCCAGTGTTCCCATGATGCTTCGGTACAGGTGTGCTCCCATGATGCCTCAGTGTTGTAATGTTAGTGTCTGCAGGTCTGCGTGTGCTCTGTGACCCTCTGTGCTGTGAAACATGTTAGAATCATTAGCTGCTGACTGAGTCCATTTGAGGCCATTTAGCACCTCCTGCCTGCTGCCAACACTAATATGAGTTAACATGAGTTTGTGTGTGTGTGTGTGTGTGTGTGTGTGTGTGTGTGTGTGTGTGTGTGTGTGTGTGTGTGTGTGTGTGTGTGTGTATGTGTGTGTGTGTGTGTGTGTGTGTGTGTGTGTATGTGTGCATGTGTGTGTGTGTGTGTTTATTATCACCTCACAAATCAGACCTCTGGTCACAGAGCTGCAGGGTCAGACTGTCACAGGTCGTCTGATGAGGAGCAGGTGCTGAGAATGTGTGTCTGTGCGTGTGTGTGTGTGCGCGTGTGTGTGTGTGTGTAGGGTTGGTTGTATCTCTATCTTTCTGACAGACAATTATCACCTCATGAAGTCAGTGAGATGAGGAGGAATCTCAGTGAACAGCTCAGTGAGTTAATACTGGTTTATCTATAGGTCAGAGGTCAGACTAAGAGCTTTCATTGTCAGGTTAGAGTTCAGCTTTGAACTGTGATTAAATCAAAGATTATCAATCACAATATAAACAGATCTTACTGTGATTTAATGACAGTAAACATGTTACTGTGATTTAATGACAGTAAACAGATGTTACTGTGATTTAATGACAGTAAACATGTTACTGTGATTTAATGACAGTAAACATGTTACTGTGATTTAATGACAGTAAACATGTTACTGTGATTTAATGACAGTAAACATGTTACTGTGATTTAATGACAGTACACATGTTACTGTGATTTAATGACAGTAAACAGATGTTACTGTGATTTAATGACAGTAAACATGTTACAGTGATTTAATGACAGTAAACAGATGTTACTGTGATTTAATGACAGTAAACATGTTACTGTGATTTAATGACAGTAAACATGTTACTGTGATTTAATGACAGTAAACATGTTACTGTGATTTAATGACAGTAAACATGTTACTGTGATTTAATGACAGTAACATGTTACTGTGATTTAATGACAGTAAACAGATGTTACTGTGATTTAATGACAGTAAACATGTTACAGTGATTTAATGACAGTAAACAGATGTTACTGTGATTTAATGACAGTAAAAAGATGTTACTGTGATTTAATGACAGTAAAAAGACGTTACTGTGATTTAATGACAGTAAAAAGATGTTACTGTGATTAAATGACAGTAAAAAGATGTTACTGTGATTTAATGACAGTAAACATGTTACAGTGATTTAATGACAGTAAACATGTTACTGTGATTTAATGACAGTAAACATGTTACTGTGATTTAATGACAGTAAACATGTTACAGTGATTTAATGACAGTAAACATGTTACTGTGATTTAATGACAGTAAACATGTTACTGTGATTTAATTACAGTAAAAAGATGTTACTGTGATTTAATGACAGTAAAAATGTTACTGTGATTTAATGACAGTAAACAGATGTTACTGTGATTTAATGACAGTAAACAGATGTTACTGTGATTTAATGACAGTAAAAATGTTACTGTGATTTAATGACAGTAAACAGATGTTACTGTGATTTAATGACAGTAAAAAGATGTTACTGTGATTTAGTGACAGTAAACATGTTACTGTGATTTAATGACAGTAAACATGTTACTGTGATTTAATGACAGTAAACATGTTACAGTGATTTAATGACAGTAAACATGTCACTGTGATTTAATGACAGTAAACATGTTACTGTGATTTAATGACAGTAAAAAGATGTTACTGTGATTTAATGACAGTAAACATGTTACTGTGATTTAATGACAGTAAAAATGTTACTGTGATTTAATGACAGTAAACATGTCACTGTGATTTAATGACAGTAAACATGTTAATGTGATTTAATGACAGTAAACATGTCACTGTGATTTAATGAAAGTAAACATGTTACAGTGATTTAATGACAGTAAACATGTTACTGTGATTTAATGACAGTAAACATGTTACTGTGATTTAATGACAGTAAACATGTTACTGTGATTTAATGACAGTAAAGAGATGTTACTGTGATTTAATGACAGTAAACATGTTACTGTGATTTAATGACAGTAAACATGTTACTGTGATTTAATGACAGTAAACATGTTACTGTGATTTAATGACAGTAAACATGTTACTGTGATTTAATGACAGTAAACATGTTACTGTGATTTAATGACAGTAAAGAGATGTTACTGTGATTTAATGACAGTAAACATGTTATTGTGATTTAATGACAGTAAACAGATGTTACTGTGATTTAATGACAGTAAACATGTTACTGTGATTTAATGACAGTAAACATGTTACTGTGATTTAATGACAGTAAAGAGATGTTACTGTGATTTAGACAGTAAACATGTTACTGTGAATTAATGACAGTAAAGAGATGTTACTGTGATTTAGACAGTAAACATGTTACTGTGATTTAATGACATACATGTTAATGTGATTTAATGACAGTAAACAGATGTTACTGTGATTTAATGACAGTAAACAGATGTTACTCTGATTTAATTACAGTAAACAGATGTTACTGTGATTTAATGACAGTAAACATGTTACTGTGATTTAATGACAGTAAACATGTTACAGTGATTTAATGACAGTAAACATGTCACTGTGATTTAATGACAGTAAACATGTTACTGTGATTTAATGACAGTAAAAAGATGTTACTGTGATTTAATGACAGTAAACATGTTACTGTGATTTAATGACAGTAAAAATGTTACTGTGATTTAATGACAGTAAACATGTCACTGTGATTTAATGACAGTAAACATGTTAATGTGATTTAATGACAGTAAACATGTCACTGTGATTTAATGAAAGTAAACATGTTACAGTGATTTAATGACAGTAAACATGTTACTGTGATTTAATGACAGTAAACATGTTACTGTGATTTAATGACAGTAAACATGTTACTGTGATTTAATGACAGTAAAGAGATGTTACTGTGATTTAATGACAGTAAACATGTTACTGTGATTTAATGACAGTACACATGTTACTGTGATTTAATGACAGTAAACATGTTACTGTGATTTAATGACAGTAAACATGTTACTGTGATTTAATGACAGTAAACATGTTACTGTGATTTAATGACAGTAAAGAGATGTTACTGTGATTTAATGACAGTAAACATGTTATTGTGATTTAATGACAGTAAACAGATGTTACTGTGATTTAATGACAGTAAACATGTTACTGTGATTTAATGACAGTAAACATGTTACTGTGATTTAATGACAGTAAAGAGATGTTACTGTGATTTAGACAGTAAACATGTTACTGTGAATTAATGACAGTAAAGAGATGTTACTGTGATTTAGACAGTAAACATGTTACTGTGATTTAATGACATACATGTTAATGTGATTTAATGACAGTAAACAGATGTTACTGTGATTTAATGACAGTAAACAGATGTTACTCTGATTTAATTACAGTAAACAGATGTTACTGTGATTTAATGACAGTACACATGTTACTGTGATTTAGACAGTAAACATTTAACTGTGATTTAATGACCGTAAACATGTTACTGTGATTTAATGACAGTAAACATGTTACTGTGATTTAATGACATACATGTTAATGTGATTTAATGACAGTAAAGAGATGTTACTGTGATTTAGACAGTAAACATGTTAATGTGATTTAATGGCATACATGTTAATGTGATTTAATGACAGTAAACAGATGTTACTGTGATTTAATGACAGTAAACAGATGTTACTCTGATTTAATGACAGTAAACAGATGTTACTGTGATTTAATGACAGTACACATGTTACTGTGATTTAGACAGTAAACATTTAACTGTGATTTAATGACAGTAAACATGTTACTGTGATTTAAAAACACTTAAAATCCATAAAGGAGCCCTCTGTAGCCCTCTTCAGTCCTCATTCTCCCCTGTCGGTATAAAATCTAAATGCTTTAATGTTAAAGGCCAAATTATAGTCTTCTTCTCTGTCTGTCAGCATGCTTCATTTCTTCAGGTGGAGCAGAATCGGCCTGTGTTTCCCTCCTCCTCTCATTCCCCTCCCCCTCCTCCTCCTCCTCCTTCCCTCCTCCTCCTCCTCTCCCTCCGTCCCGTGAGAGCTGCTGTTGTTTACCATGTAAGAGAGAAATCTTATTTGGGGAGCTTATAGCCGAGGCCGAGCGCTCCCCAAGGAGGAGCCTATTACAACAGTAAGAGTGGATTAATTAGAGAGCGTCTCTGCAGAGCCGGGCTGAGAGCTGGCTCGGTCAAAGGGGAGGCATTAATCGCCTCTCTTCACACAGGTAACAGGCTCGGCCCCGAGCCCCAGCGGCACAGCCAATTAATAGGGCCGGAGGTACAAGCCCACCCCGCTACTTTATCGCTGTTTGCCCTCCAGACATTTTATGAAAAGAGCGAGCAGAGTTTTATTTCCAGGTTTATTAAGGCGGGGGTTTGAGGCTGCACCAGAGAGAGCTTACAGTGTGTAAAAGTCCGGCTGCTGTACCTGCACACACACACACACACACATACACACATACACACACACACTAACACACACATAAGAATAGAGTACAGACTGAAGCATGTGTTTACTGCTGTGCGCTGAGAGGACACTGATGCTTGATAAACTCTCTCACCGTAACTCTACCTGTTTGATTCTGATTGGATGAATCAGCCTTCAGGTTCACCTTTATGGACAGAGTTGCATGTCATCAGAGGACTGAGGACAATCCAGTCTTAAGTACGTTGTGCAGGATTTACAGACTCAGTGACGACTCCACGTTCAGCTCTAACGCCAGACTGTGTACAGAGAGGAGATCCACCTCGCTCTGCCTGCAGCTCCACAAATGTCAGCTGTAAACCCTCAGCTTGTTCCTGCTCTCTGGGGTCTGCAGGCCCTCCGCCCCCCCCTCTCCATCCTGCAGACAGCCGCAGGTTCAGACCGCTCGCCTGACTCCTCCGAGCCTCCAAATGCCATCCTACAGCAGCTCTGCCCTGCAGGCCGGAGCTCCACGAGGAGGCCGGAGGAAGAGGAGGAGGAGAGGGGTGGAGGAGCACCCAGGGGCTTCACTAGCACTGAGAGCTGAGGGACGAAGAAGACTCCTCTTCCCTTATGGACTAGTGACTCCAGCTGAACCTGAACCTGATCCACAGGAAGCTGTATCTGATTCTGCGTTTGAGTCGTCTCTTTACAAACAGCTGAAATAAAAGCTGCAGAGGTGTAGGTTGATCTGAGACGGATTCACCTTGATGTCAGAGTCGTCTTCACTAAACTCTGAGGCTCTTATGAATCATTCAGAGAGGAGAGATGAGGGAGAAGGTTAAACAGAGACAATGAGAGGAAACGTGATGTTACTGAAACAATAAGACCTGAAACAGGGAGACAAACAGGGAGAGTGAGGGCTGGAGGGTAAAGGGTTAACTGTCTGTGTTAATGTGGAGGATGTCATTAATGACCCGCTGAACTGAGCATGTGCAGACCTCACAGTGATGACGGAGAGGACCCGTCTCCAGCTCGCTGCCAGGCCTTGTCACAGCCGGGCCAACGAATGAGCAGAGGCCACTCCCATCAATCAGCCGCTCTGTGTGTGTGTGTTTTGTGTGTGTGTGTGTGTGTGTGTGTGTGTGTGTGTGTGTGTGTGTGTGTGTGTGTGTGTGTGTGTGTGTGTGTGTGTGTGTGTGCTCCTGGTGCAGGTGAGCTGTGGTGTGAGGTGACCGGCTCTGTCAGCCCCCCCTGGCCCAGCCTAGAAACTGTCCCTGCATTTCAATGAGCCTCCTATTAATAGGGCGTCAGAGCTCAGTCCTCACATGGGAGATAAATCCACTGAGGTGGATTCTGTTTTTCCAGACGGAGATCCAGGAGGTCAGTATCAGGATGGGAGAACTCACGATGTCCTGGACGTCTACAATGTGCAGATATGAGAGTCAGCATGTCAGAGAGAGAGTCTGCAATAATAACTGCAATCTGACTGAGACCGGAGAGGAGGAGGAGGAGACATGACACACCTAGTCCAGAGCAGGTCTCTGAGCGTGAGGAGGACTCTGATCGGAGCAGGTCTCTGAGTGTGAGCAGGTCTCTGATTGGATCTGGTCTCTTAGTGTGAGAAGGTCTCTAATCAGAGCAGGTCGCTGAGCGTGAGCAGGTCTCTGATCGGAGCAGGTCTCTTAGTGTGAGCAGGTCTCTGATCAAAGCAGGTCTCTGAGTGTGAGGAGAGCGTGTTGTTTGGCAGCAGAGCCTGTAATCAGTTCTCAGAGATCAGTCGGCTCTGCAGTTCATCAGTGAGTGAAAACAGCCGTCCCTGATGGGACCTAATCACAGCGAGCATGGTCTGCAGTCTAATCTGGATGTTTTTGATATGAAAGAGTTTGAGGAGTCTTGGTCTGGGGCATCCACCAATTCCCTCAAACATCACGGTCTGAACCCCCCGGCTGCCCGGTCTGGGCCTGCTGTGGTCCCCAGGAAGCTCTGCTGCCCCGAGCCAAACGAAGCGTTCAAACAGAATCCTTCCTGCTTGATCAGAGTCGGCTCATCCCACCGGCCAAAAGATTCTGTTACATGCTGACCCTGATTAGCAAACACTTTCCCTCTCACAAGCGGCCGCGGCTCGTCTCGGGATGTGGACTTATGAAAGTGAATAAAGTCCGCTCTGATCTCAACACTTAGCCGCTGGCCCGAGACGAAGGGTCAGGAAGTTCCTGTCAGTGCAACAAGTGAGCATTCACAGAACATCAGACACGCTGAGAGCAGCTGGAAGAACCCAAACACCAGACACTCTGAGAGCGACTGGAAGAGCCTGAACATCAGACACTCTGAGAGCGGCTGGAAGAGCCTGAACACCAGACACTCTGAGAGCGACTGGAAGAGCCTGAACACCAGACACTCTGAGAGCGACTGGGAGAGCCTGAACACCAGACACTCTGAGAGCGGCTGGAAGAGCCTGAACACCAGACACGCTGAGAGCGACTGGGAGAGCCTGAACACCAGACACGCTGAGAGCTACTGGAAGAGCCTGAACATCAGACACTCTGAGAGCGGTTGGAAGAGCCTGAACACCAGACACTCTGAGAGCGACTGGGAGAGCCTGAGCACCAGACACGCTGAGAGCGACTGAACACCAGACATGCTGAGAGCGGCCTGAAGAGCCTGAACACCAGACACGCTGAGAGCGGCTGGAAGAGCCCGAACACCAGACACGCTGAGAGAGGCTGGAAGAGCCTGACCATCTACAGTCTGTGAATCTCTATGCTTTCATACCTCAACATGTGTCTCTGTGTCTCTGAGCCTCTGTTTGTCTGTGTGTCTGTCTCTGTGTGTCTGTGTGTCTGTGTGTCTGTCTCTGAGTCTCTGTGTGTCTGTGTGACTGTGTCTGTGTCTCAGACTCTCTATCAGACCTGCTCAGAGTGAAGAATAAACTCAGCATTGATGAACAGAAAATACTTGTGTCTCATTCTCATTAATCACATTAAAGGTAGTCGATGTGTTTCAGAGAGTAGATATATAATCTGTTGTTTCTCTGCAGAGCTCTGTCTGTGTGTGTGTGTGTGTGTGTGTGTGTGTGTGTGTGTGTGTGTGTGTGTGTGTGTGTGTGTGTGTGTGTGTGTGTGTGTGTGTGTGTGTGTGTGTGCGTGCATAAAGCAGACAGCTCTCTGCAGTCTAATCTGAGCTCCTGTCCTCTCAGCCTGTCAGTGAATCAGGCCTCGATCAATCGCTCTCATGTGACGAGTCTGGCCTGCAGTTTAGCCTGACGCTCCAAACAAGAGCGCGGCGTGCTGCCGGGACAGAGTGACCAGAGCAAAGTCACCCAGCAGGCCGAGGGAGCGAGGGGAGTGGGGGGAGCTGGGGAGCGAGGGAGCGGAGGGCTGACAGGGAGGCTGCAGGTTCAGCATCCTCAGTGTTATGTCGTTGTTGTTGTTGTTTGTTGTTGTTGTGTATCAGGTGGCGTTGGCGCGGCATGGCTGCCAGGACCTGACCGCTGAACAGACACGTCAGTCAGTGGACACTCAGAGCGATGGAGGACGGCTCGGAGGGACAGGACGGCAGACGACAGGATGGACTCTGACCTTCCCCCCATCCGTTTAATCCGCCCCCCTCGCAGCTCCCCAAACAGTGATGGTGTTTCAGGGAGACAGATCCACATGGAGGAGCGTCTTTGTCCTTCAGAGAGCACAGACGGAGAGGCCGGCTACGCTCTGAACCAGGTCATTAACCAGACGGGAGAGACGTCCCAGAGGAGCTGGGTCCGGTCTGAAGAAGTCCAGATCGAAAAGACTTCACCCAGACAAAGACCCTCCAGGACTGATCTAAACTGATTCACACTAAAGGAGGAAGAAAGCTTCTCAGAGCGTCCACATGTTGGTCCTCCGTCAGGGTGAGTCTCTCTGTGTTCATGTTTCACTGGAGGAACTCTGAATCAGATGTTTGTGTCCTCAGGTCGTAACGAGACTTTAAGACGCTGCAGAGAGTAGAAACTATCAAAACCATCTTTAGATTATTAATCTGACCCGGGCCTTCAGATCAAACCTGCATTCAGAGGACGGAGGGTAGAGTCTGACGTGCAGGGCCTCAGGTCTGGATCAAACCAGTCTGAATGAAGGACCACAGTCTGTTCGTGGTTTAACCACCGAGATAAAGGTTTCTGTCACAGGAAGTCTGTCCTCTCACACTGCTCACGCTCATTCAGGCTGTGAACAGAGTATAGACCTGCTCTCTCTCTCTCTCTGTCTCTCTCTGTCTCTCTGTCTCTCTCTCTCTCTCTCTCTCTCTCTCTCTCTCCCCCCCTCCCTCCCTTCCTACCTCCCTCCCTCTCTCTCTCTCTCTCTCTCTCTCTCTCTCTCTCTCTCTCTCTCTCTCTCTCTCTCTCTCTCTCTGAATGTTCCAGTCAAAACAGGACGTGATGTGTGATCATGTGAAAGACAGAAACTTCAGCTGTTTGGTGTTTGTCTCTTCAGTTTGGACATCATGAAGAATCCTGTTAAATCTCATCAGACATCAGGTGTGGACCGGCCTCTGATCGATCAGAACTCCCGGATGTCCTCCTGCTCAAGAACCGACCTAAAGGACGTCTCAGATGTTTATACGTTAAAGATAAATGAGGGCTGCCGATTGGCTCCAGGATTTAAGGATTTTGCTCCCTCCTGTTCTCCCCCTTCATCCTGAAACAGCTGATCTCACAGTTGGGGCCCTCTGGGAGCTGGATCTAGACTCCTTCCACAGTCCCAGGCCCTGCCTGCTGCAGGCCTGGTGGGCCAGGTCCTAATGGGATCCAGATTGGGGCAAGTGTCACAGAGGAATGTAACGGAGGAGCTTCATCTACTGCCAAATCCAGCAGCTCAGCAGTGCAGAGTCAGCAGAACTCTGCAGAAACCAGAACCCCATCCAAACCCAGTCCTGTTTCTGCTGCACGGGGTGGTCCTGTACTGAACCCTGGCTTCTGATCAGTTCTTTCAGGGACTACACCCAGCAGGGTCAGGACCCACAACAGGGCTCACCATAGAGTCTCTTTAAACTGGGGGATCGGGATTTGATCCCAAACAGGGACCACTTACAGGTGACTTTAAACCCTTCGAGATCTGACCTCTGTTAGTAGTCCTGCAGCGTGGAGGGTCACGATGGACAGTAGAGAGTCTGGAGAGTAAAGCAGGACCAGTGATGCTCTGCTCTGACACTCACAGGATCCTCAGCAGGCCTCAGAGCAGCCAGGAACAAACATGGCGTGCTGTCTGACCACAGTGACGCTCGCACTTCCTGAACCACAAACCTCGGCTGCCACCGTCACGACACTCGGCGGACTGCAGCAGACTCCTCTGTGACGGGCATGCTGGGAGATGTAGAAAGAAGAAGTTAGTTTGAGCCTCAATAAATCCTCCTAATGTTTAAACTTCTGCACGGTGACAACACGAGCAGAGTCTCAGAGTCTCAGAGTCTCAGAGTTTCAGCTCTCTGTTCACATCGATCACATTAATGATGCCGACTGAAACAAGCTGAACGTTAGACAGACTGACACAGGACCAGGTTCATTTAGGAGGACACACTCAGCTGATTACCCTCCTTCATTAATAAACCTGAAGCTTCAAGTCTTCCTCTTTTTGGGACAAACTCCTGCCAGTCCTCAAAACCAGAAAGAGAAGAGATGACGACAGCAACACGACGCAGGGCGCAGAGAACATGGCAGCCGTCTGATTGTGAGGTTCAGTCAGAGGAGCAACCAGGAGCAAGCTCTGCTCCACATGTTCGGAACTCTGAACACGACAAGATCGTCCTCCAGCAGAGAGACGAGAGTGTTCATGTCTCAGGAGCTGATCTGCAGGACATAAATCAGCGTTCTGCAAGGCTCTGATCTGCAGGACACAGATCTGTAGGACTCTGATCTGCAGGACACAGATCTGCAGGACTCTGATCTGCAGGATGCAGATCTGCAGGACCCTGATCTGCAGGACTCTGATCTGCAGGACACAGATCTGCAGGACTCTGATCTGCAGGATGCAGATCTGCAGGACCCTGATCTGCAGGACTCTGATCTGCAGGACACAGATCTGCAGGACTCTGATCTGCAGAACTCTGATCTGCAGGACACAGATCTGTAGGACTCTGATCTGCAGGACGCAGATCTGCAGGACACAGATTTGCAGGACACAGATCTGCAGGACTCTGATCTGCAGGACCCCTGTCCACCAGTTGAACTCTGACTTTCACTGCAGCCAATACTCACCTATTGCAAGTTTAAGTCATCACTCTCTCTCTCTGTGTCCTCTTTATCTCTCTCCCCCTCTCTCTCTTTCTCTCTCTCTCTCCTCTTTACCTCTCTCCCTATTTCTCTCTCTCTTTCTTTCTTTCTCTCTCTCTCTCTTTCTCTCTCTCCTCTCTCTCTGTTGAGGAGGTGTTCTAGCTGATGCTCCTCCCTCCATCACTCTGATACTGTGTGTAATATGCAGAGATCAAACAGTTTTAATATGCTGACAGTTAAAGGGACTGATGATGGTTAAATGATAAAGAGTGTTAATATGAGAGCCAGGACACTTAATGGATCCCAGAGAGGAGTGTGTGTGTGTGTGTGTGTGTGTGTGTATTCAGAGACAGAATGATATGAAATCAGATGTTAGAGACATCAGCTGTTCTCCCTCCCTGACGTCTGTCTCTCTGATGTTTCCTCGTTGTTACTACAATAATATTAATTTAAATTAATTCATTTATTTATGTTGATGTATATTTTTCAAAACCTGCTCTCTCTTAAGTTTCCCTGAAATCAAACTCTGACATGAAGATGTTGCCTCTCTGACTCTGAGGCTCATCATGTTCTCTTTGTCCTGCTCGGTTTGAAGCTGAACTACATGAGTGTGTACATGTGTGTGTGTGTGTGTGTGTGTGTGTGTGTGTGTGTGTGTGTGTGTGTGTGTGTGTGTGTGTGTGTGTGTGTGTGTGTGTGTCCTCCTCACTCTGGAGCCTCTTAATAAAGCATCAGTTAAAAAGTGAATGGATCAATTAGGCAGTTTATGCAGCTAATCTCTGGCAGCGCCCACCTTTCTGAAGCCGCCAACAAAGTGACTGAAAACATTGTTAATGCATCCAAAAAAGAAAGGCTTGTTTCTGCCTCGCTCCCCCATGATTTGTAATAATTTGCTCCTCATTGAGGAGATGGAAGGCAGCCGGGGCTCTCTGGAGCTGGCAGTCGGCATGAAAGCACTTCGCCACCAACTTTTCCCCCAAATATCTCCTCTCTGGAATCAGCTAAATGGCTATTAGGCCGGAGCGCTGCCAACACGCTCATAATCACAAGCAAGGAGAGGTGCGAGCTTGGATGGGCTCTAAGTGTGACAGCTGTGTGTATTTGCTTTGGCACGTGCTCTATGTGTGTGTGTGTGTGTGTGTGTATGTGTGTGTGTGTGTGTGTGTGTGTGTGTGTGTGTGTGTGTGTGTGTGTGTGTGGAGCAGCCATTAGACTGTAATCTGAGGGCTCTGTGGGGAGGCCAGCCATACGTGCTGCTGAATGTGAAATGAGAGGAATATGTGCCGAATTAAAGGAGTTTAGTTTCTATACGAACGCGTGCAGAGAGAAAATATGATCTCTAAATATAGATAAATAGATTATATATATAACGTGAACGTGTACCTGAAAGTGTTTGTGAATGTGTTTGTGTACCTGTATATGTTCTTGTTCCTGTTCGTGTACGTGTACGTGTTCATGTACGTGTTCATGAATGTGAACATCTACTTGTACGTGTACCTGTACCTGTTCGTGTTCTTGTACCTGTACGTGTTTGTGTACCTGTAGGTGTTCGTGTACGTGAATGTGAAAGTGTACCTGTAAGTGTTCTTGTACCTGTACGTGTACATGAATGTGAAAGTGTACCTGTACGTGTTCTTTTACCTGTACGTGTTCCTGTTAATGTACCTGTACGTGTACCTGTACCTGTTCGTGAATGTGAACGTGTACCTGTACGTGTACATGTACGTGTATCTGTTCATGAATGTGAACGTGTACCTGTACGTGTACATGTACGTGTACCTGTACGTGTACTTGTACCTGTACGTGTACATGTACGTGTACCTGTACGTGTACTTGTACCTGTACGTGTACATGTACCTGTACGTGTACATGTACGTGTACCTGTACGTGTACTTGTACCTGTACGTGTACCTGTACCTGTACGTGTTCGTGTACGTGAATGTGAAAGTGTACCTGTACGTGTTCGTGTACCTGTTCGGAATGTGAACGTGTACCTGTCCGTGTACATGTTCGTGTACCTGTATGTGTTCGTGTACGTGTTCGTGAATGTGAACCTGTACTTGTAAGTGTACCTGTACGTGTTCGTGTACCTGTACGTGTTTGTGTACCTGTAAGTGTTCGTGTACCTGTACGTGAATGTGAACCTCTACTTGTACGTGTTTGTGTACGTGTTTGTGTTCGTGTTCGTGAATGTGAACCTGTACTTGTTAGTGTACCTGTACCTGTACGTGTTCGTGTACGCGTTCGTGTACCTGTACGTGTTTGTGTATGTGTACCTGTACTTGTAAGTGTAAGTGTACCTGTAAGTGTTCGTGTACCTGTACGTGTTCGTGTACCTGTACGTGTTCGTGTACCTGTACGTGTTCGTGTACCTGTACGTGAATGTGAACCTCTACTTGTACGTGATTGTGTACGTGTTTGTGTACGTGTTTGTGAATGTGAACCAGTACTTGTTAGTGTACCTGTACCTGTACGTGTTCATGAATGTGAACGTGTACCTGTATGTCTTCCTGTTCATGTAACTGTACGTGTTCGTGTACCTGTATGTGTTCCTGTTCGTGTACCTGTTCCTGAATGTGAACGTGTACCTGTCTGTGTATGTGTTTGTGTACCTGTACGTGTTCGTGTATGTGTTTGTGAATGTGAACATGTACCCGTACGTTTACGTGTTTGTGTACGTGTTCGTGTACGTGTTCGTGTACCTGTACGTGTGCCTGTACATGTATGTGTTTGTGTTCGTGTTTGTGAATGTTAACATGTACCTGTACATGTTCATGAATGTGAACATGTACCTGTACCTGTACCTGTACCATTACGTGTTTGTGTACCTGTACGTGTACCTGTATGTTTGTCTACGTGTTCGTGAATGTGAACGTGTACCTGTACGTGCTCTTGTGCGTGTGTTTGTGTACGTGTGTTAACAGGTATCAGTCCATAAGTAACTTCACTCCATGACACGTCTCCTTATACTTCAGATTCAGCAGCTTTGTTCTCCACCTCAGAGAGAGATCCTGCAGGGAGCATCACAGGAGAGTTTGAGTCTTCAGATGAAACACTCGTTTAAAGATCATTTAGAAAATCTTCATCAGCATGAGTAAAATAAAAGCGTTCTGCATGGTAACAGAGTCTGAGCGAGGCCGCGTAGAGAACACGTGTTGGACTCAGTAGACCTGCAGAGAGGTCACAGGAACAGCAGCAGCTCTGAAGCATGTAAACAGAGCAGGTTGAAACCTTTGTCTGTGTTTCAGTCTGAACTCCTCCGCCTCCTCTGGCGTCCTCCACAATCAGCCATGAATCTTCTCTGTGATTGGCTGAGGACGGAGATCCTGAGATTTTAACTTGAAACAGCTCTGCACGGATAAATCTGCGTTTTGACATGGACTCAATTATCGGGGGTGGGGAGCTAATCCCAGAGACCTTTTTAACCCGGGATGTTCTGCGGGGCCGGGAAGAACCGCGCCGCTGAGCTCTGAAATCAAAGACAGGTAATTAAAATCATAATGGTCCTGGTTAAGATGATTATCGTCGGGGCTCAAGATAAGAAAACCTCCAGCAGATTTCACCGTTTGAAATATTTATGGAGCAGGATTAGTCCGCGGGGCCACCGCCGTGTTAAAAGGTTTAAGAACCCAGATCAAGAGATGGAAATAAGCATCTTAACACGGAGACGACGAGCCAGGAGATGATGAGAGGAGGAGTGACCAGGTGTGTGTGGGTGTTTGTGTGTGTGTGTGTGTGTGTGTGGAGAGGAGCCAGGTGTGTGTCCCTAAGGCCAGGGCTCAGGTTTGCAGAGACAGAAGAGGCTGCAGGGTGGACGTCTGAATGGAGCAGATGAACTCGGCTTATGGTTAAAGAGCAGAGCGCCTTCTCACCGTGGCGTGAGAAACTCGTACAGAGACTGAAGGTCTGAGGGGCGATGAGGAGGAGGAGGAGGAGGAGGAGGAAGAAGAGGCGATCTCTTCAGGAAGTGACTCACAGCTGGAGGAGGAACAGGTCTCTGAGTGAACCCTGGGACCTCGGTCTGGATCAGCTGGTCTGGGAGACCACACACAGGTAAACAACGCAGGGAGCTCAGGACGTCACTTTACAAAGGTGCAGCTACAAGAGATGATGATGATGATGATGATGATGAAGATGAAGATGAAAATGATGAAGAAGGGACACCTGTGAAACCTCAGTGCTCACCCTGACCACACCGAGATCATGTACTGAGCCAGCTCATCTCCCCAGAGCTGCAGAGTCAGAGTCAGCTCTATCCTCTGAATCAACACACACTGATGTAGACCAACTGTGTGTGTGTGTGTGTGTGTGTGTGTGCCCGTGCATGTGTGTGTGTGTGTGTGTTTGTGGAGCGATCACCAAAAGAGCCAGTGAGAGTATTTTAACACCTACCTCAGGCCTGTCTAACCACCCTCCCCCCCGCCCCCCCAGAGGGCCTCTGGTGGTTCGGTCTCCATCTGGGCCTGATGCCAGATCCCTCTCAGGCCTGTTGGAGCGAGGCCGTGCTCAGCCTGAGAGCATCCCTCCTGGTCTGCAGAGCTCTGCAGGGAGGAGGATGGAAATAGAAGAGGGGGGTGAAACCCTAAATGCACAGAGGACCGGCTCAGGGGGACGGCTGTCTTTGACGTTAGAGACCAGATCCATGATGCTCCTCTCTCTGTCACTCACAGGGCTCACTGAGTCCGGGTGTGATGGTCTGAGGGGAGATGAGCAGTTTGACTTTCAGCTCCAGACTGATACATGTCAGAGTATTGATACGTGTTCTCTGGGACTCTGTGGGACTGCAGGGAGTCCTGTTCTCTGGGACTGACAGGAGTCCTGTTCTAAGCGCGTATGTTCCTCAGCTCTGAACAGACACGAGCCGCACAGTGAGTCCAGGATCATCAGGATCACAGTCTGTGCCGCCAAAGATGATCTCTCTCTCTCCTGGTGGATCGATGTATCACTTCATTGTCACACAGTCAGGTGAAGCTAAGCTAGCAGCTGCACGTGAGTCTCAGAGAGTCTCTGATAGTCGCTGAGAGTGTCTGAGAGTCTCTAAGAGTCTCTGATAGTCCCTGAGAGTCTCTAAGAGTCTCTGATAGTCTATGAGAGTCTCTGTGGGTCTCTGAGAGTGTCTGACAGTCTCTGATAGTCTCTGATAGTCTATGAGAGTCTCTGAGAGTCTCTGAGAGTCTGTGAGAGCCCCTGCTCCAGAGAAACTCTCCTCCTGTTATTCAAACTAAGCTGAAGCTTGAAGGTTCTGGTTTCCGGTTCAGCACCTCCTCACAGACTGAACCGGGCAAAGAGACTCTGGACAACACGTGGTGAAAGTCCTCATCATCACGGTCCTCAAAGAACCGGTCTGAAGAGATCCGTCCCCTCTGCTGCAGGACAGATGTGATCTCAGCTGGATGTGACCATCACACTGTCTCTGTGACACACACTGTACCACCGTGCCAAGACCCTGGCCCACACACACCCACACACACACACACACACACACACACACACACACACACACACACACACACACACATACTTGGTCACCTCCTTCCTGCAGCGGTCAGGTTCCAGATGGGTCATATTTCATCCAGAGCGACCTCTTCATCTGAGGGACAGGAAGAGTGTGTGTGTTAGTGTGTGTGTGTGTGTGTGTGTGTGTGTGTGTGCGTGTGTGTGTGTGTGTGTGTGTGTGTGCGTGACTCTTATAGATGAGCTTTAATCAGAAGTCAGAGAGGAAGTTGTGAAGTCTCTCTCTGATACTTTATTGATTTAAATTGATATTAATTTTTAAATCTGTCGAACACACACACACACACACACACACACACACACACACACACACATCTGAGCTCTTTAAACTTCATACACACTTCCTGTTCAGAGGCAGAACACACACACTAGGTTTAACAGGGACAGGTAGGCCTCTTAGGGTCAAGGCTGCTATAGACCTGCTCTCTCTCTCTCTCTCTCTCTCTCTCTCTCTCTCTCTCTCTCTCTCTCTCTCTCTCTCTCTCTCTCTCTCTCTCTCTCTCTCTCTCTCTCTCTCTCTCTCTCTCTCTCTCTCTCTCTCTCTCTCTCTGCGTCCAGATGGTGTGGCGTCTTGCCGTCATAATTCGGTGGTAATCCTCACTGCACATGCCGCCCTCGCTCCGCTAAACACTCGTTCTTTTGTCTTCCTTCCTTCAGACCGTCCTGGATCTGGTAGGTCCCGTCAGTCTGGTGCTCAGAGAGAGGCTAACGTGTGTGTGTGGGATGGTTTAGTCTCTGCTTTAGGTTCACTGAGACCTGCAGGATCTGTTTCTCAGTCTGGACTCCAGGAACAGGTTCATGCAGTCGGTGTGGGTTTTTATCAGGTTTTCAAACCTGTGAGTCACCTGAAACTCTAACTGAACTGTGGGTGGCACAGTTGCATTGTGGGTAATGTAGGCACCATGTTGTGGCACAGAGGACCAAGTGGACCCTGACCTAGGTGAAATGGTCCAGACTTTCTTTCTGTTCAGGTGGAGGTGTGCCGGGTCAGGGAGCTCTCATGGTTTCTCTCAGTCTGAACAGTAGAGGACGAATCAGTGAGTCTGTGATGGAGCTGCAGACTCTCGGGGTCCGGCTGTCCTCGGTCTGGATCCAAATGAAGAAGTCCTCTGTGCTGAGTGTCAGACTCCCTCTGTGGAGACATTCTGACGGAGAAGTTTGAGGCCGCAGAAAGTATTTAGTGAGCAAATATTTCAGAACAAATGCTGCTCGGCGTGTCACGCTGTATTTACGACGAGGCTGTGGCTCTAATTAAAAATGTGAAAGGGTTAGCAGCCCGCCGCTCGCTGCCAGCTCCTGGCAGCTCTCCTGTCAGGCAGCCAGCTGTTTAGTCCTGCCCTGAATTATTGCCAGACCCACCGCCAGGCATTGTGGGATTGGCAGGGCCGGGCGGAGAGCTATTGTGTTCATCCACTGAAGGAGAGAGAGAGAGGAAGCTTTCTCCTCCTCAGCCTCACACAGAGAGACAGAGCTGCTGCTGCTGCTGATGATGATGATGTGCAGAACAGAAACTTTAGTCTCAGTGAGTCCACGTCCCTGTTAATGTGAACCTGTTTACAGTAAGAGAGTCACTAACTGAAGTTTTAGTCCTCAGTGGGTCCACGTCCCTGTTAATGTAAACCTGTTTACAGTAAGGGAGTCACTAACTGAAGTTTTAGTCCTCAGTGGGTCCACGTCCCTGTTAATGTAGTTGTAATTTCTCTCCTCTCCTCCTCTCCTCCTCTCATCCTCTCCTCCTCTCCTCCTCTCATCCTCTCCTCTTTTCTCTCTCCTCTCCTCTCTATCTCTGCTCCTCTCCTCCTCTATCCCCTCCTCTCTCCTCTCCTCCTCTCCTCCTCTCTCCTCTCCACCTCTGCTCATCCCCTCCTCTCCTCATCCTCTCCTCCTCTCTCCTCTCCTCTCCTCTCTCCTGTCCTCCTCTCTCCTCTCCTCCTCTTTCCCTCTCCACCTCTCATCCTCTCATCCTCTCCTCTCTCCTCTCCACCTCTCCTCCTCTGCTCCTCTCCTCCTCTGCTTCTCTCCTCCTCTCCTCCTCTCCTCTCCACCTCTCCTCCTCTCCTCTCCCTATGGTTTGATGATGTTCAGACTGAGATCAGCTGATCTCTGACTCTGAGGAATGATCCCTGTGTTCAGTGTGTTTGTGTAAAGGACCTCGTGTCTCAGCATCTCTCTGTCTGCAGTCCCTTTGTATCCCAGTAATCCTCTCCCATCAGCAGATCCAGCTCGAGGAGCCGGTCTGGGTTCAGATGCCTGCTGGGTGTCAGCCTGGTCTAAACGTTGAGCTTTGCTCTGACTGATGCTCTGAGGCCGCTGACACTGTTTGCATGTAAACACGCTGCGAGCAGAGAGCAGCTCCTCTCACACAAAGAGGCTGAGTGGAGGAAACGGAGACCCCTGGCGCTGCTCCTCCACATAAATCTTTTAGCATGTGCCTCTTGGCTAAATGACTTTGTAGAGACAAAGTTTAACCTCCATCCCGCCCTGCAAGCTGTTAGAGAGAGAGGGGGGGGGGGGGGGGGGGGGGGGGGGGGGGGGGGGGGGAGACAGCAGAGGGAAAACAAATGGAGGAGAGTCTCTTCCGGGGGAGATGTTTGGTCTCGGGGAGCTGGGCTGTATTTTGGGCAGAAAGCAGAGAATCCTTGGGAGGAGGTTTCAGGTCGTAAAGTCTGAAACATAACAAAGTTATTAACGTTCCCTGAGGAGGAAACGTGCAGCGCTCGGCCCTCAGCAGGAAATCACTTTATTACTGAAAGAAAAGCTCGCTGCAGTTTTACAGCTCGGGGAGAAGTGATTCAACATGTTATAATTTCCTGCTTTGCACCATGTTCACACTGAAACGATTCAATCTGAGAGAAGAAGACTCGCTCTGAGTCAGTCTGAGAGAAGAAGAGTCGTTCTAAGTTAGTCTAAGAGAAGAAGAGTCGCTCTGTGTCAAACTGAGAGAAGAAGAGTCGCTCTGAGTCAGCCTGAGAGAAGAAGAGTCGCTCTTTGTCAATCTGAGAGAAGAAGGGCTGCTCAGTGTCAGTCTGAGAGAAGAAGAGTCGCACTGTGTCAAACTGAGAGAAGAAGAGTCGCTCTGAGTCAGCCTGAGAGAAGAAGAGTCGTTCTAAGTTAGTCTAAGAGAAGAAGAGTCGCTCTGAGTCAGTCTGAGAGAAGAAGAGTCACTGTGTCAAGCTGAGAGAAGAGTCAGCCTGAGAAAAGAAGAGTCTCTGTGTCAGTCTGAGAAAAGGAGAGCCGCTCTGAGTCAGTCTGAGAGAAGAAGAGTCGCTCTGAGTCAGTCTGAGAGAAGAAGAGTCGCTCTGAGTCAGTCTGAGAGAAGAAGAGTCGCTCGGTGTCAAACTGAGAGAAGAGTCAGCCTGAGAAAAGAAGAGTCTCTGTGTCAGTCTGAGAGAAGAAGAGTCGCTCTGTCAGTCTGAGAGAAGAAGAGTCGCTCTGTGTCAGTCTAAAGGAAGGAGAGTCTCTGAGTCTCTGAGTCTCTGACTCCTTTACTCGCTGACTCTCTCAGTCTCTGACTCCCTCAGTCTCTCTCTCTCTCTCTCTCTCTCTCTCTCTCTCTCTCTCTCTCTCTCCCTCTCCCTCTCTCTCTCTCTCTCTCTCTCTATCTCTCTCTCTCCCTCTCCCTCAGTCTCTCTCTCTCTCTCTCTCTCTCTCTCTCTCTCTCTCTCTCTCTCTCTCTCTCATTAAAGGAAAGGTCAGAGGGAGAAACGGAGACACATGTTTCTGTCCTCAGAGCTGCGGAGACGTTAGCTTCACGTCTGTCCCTACACGCCGTGTGACCTTTACGTTACACTCTTTAGATTCCAGAGTTTAAACGTCATGTGATCAGTGTTGTCACAGAGTTTAATCCCTGCTTGCAGCAGCGTCAGCACGTCTTCCTCTTAAGACACAGGCGTCCCCCTCGTTAAGACACAGAGACGTCCTCCTCTTTGAGACACAGACGGTGTCAAAAGCTTTCACACAGTTAGGTTTCTCAGGTGTTGATCCTGTAGATCTGATGCTCCTGGACTCAGAGATGGCCGTCTTTGTGTCCGTCAGAGGAGGAGCTTTGCTCCAGCAGCATCTTTGCACATGTCAGTGTGATTGGACAAACTGCTGAACACACGTTTCCTCTTATGTATGCTTTAAACAGCAGCTGTACAGGTGGATACAGATACCTGCCTGTTACATCAACAGATACACACACACTCTCTCTGTACCTTTAATGTGTCAGATGTTTGAACGTCCTCCCTCTGATTGTTGGAGGCAGACGTCTTCCTCTCCTCCTCCTCCCTCCATCATTCAGGGAACGACTCCCCCGACTCGTCAGCACAGACTCCATAACCCTGAGACGGCTGCTGCACGGCGGACACGTGTTGGCTCCTACAGCGAGTTTAGTTAGGGCCTTAAATCAGATCAGCCTCTTTAAAAGGACGATCTGTTAGAGAAGAGAAAATAAACGTCAGCAGGGAGAGATGACAGATTCTGTGTGTCTGTGAACGCCTCACACAGGACACTGAGAGGAAAACCTCATAAAGGAGCGGCGTGCGAGGGAGACGGGCGCCATCGCCTGCGGGGGACTAATGGCTGCCGAGAGGCAGCAAAGCCTGAAATAAGGAGATACTAAAACTTATGAAAAGAATCAGCCATCCAGCCTGATTACCGGAATGTGTGTTTGTGTGTGTGTGTGTGTGTGTGTGCGTGCACCTGTGTGTGTGTGTGTGTGTGTGTGCATGCACCTGTGTGTGTGTGTGTGTGTGTGTGTGTGTGTGTGTGTGTGTGTGTGTGTCAGCTTCCCCCCTGTGTTCCCTCCTCTGCATAGTTAGCCTAGCATGGCATGCTAAAAGCTGAGAGTACTTACCTGGTCAGGTCTCCTCATTGGTCGGTCTCTGCAGTCTTGGTCTGGACTGAGATGGATCAGGGACCCTTTAGGCCCCGGTTCATACAGAGACGGACTCCTCCCTGCAGTCCTCTCTCCAGTTGTATTTATTTAAAGCAGGATAATAAAGCAGTCACAGTGTGAGCCTCACAGAGTGGGTGTAATCACTCTGAGCAGAGTGGACTGTGGAGGACTGTGAAGGACTGTGGAGGACTGTGGAGGACTGTGGGCCTGAGAGCAACAGAGAGTGTAATGGTAGCACTTCAACATGATCTGACCCGCTCGTTTGAACAGCCATTACAGGCTGTTATGGTTCCACACTAATCGACTGATTAACCAAACACAGTATTTATGGAGCGGCCGAGCCCCCGGCTCACCTCTCCTCTGAGTCTGGCACACAGGCAGGACGATAAACACAGTGGCTGCACAAAGAGCGCCGCTAATTAGAGGGACACACTCAGGCTGTGTGTGTCAGAGCATGTGTGTGTGAGCGTGTGTCAGAGCGTGTGTGTGAGAGAAAGTGTGTGTGTGAGAGAAAGTGTGTGTGAGAGCTTGTAGGAGCGTGAGCGTGTAGCTGTGTGTGCGTTCAGTGTTGCATCTATTCTGAGCCGTACACTGATAGAGGATTCGGGACAGTCAGGTGGGGATGGAGTAACATGGAGATAGTGAAACTGAGACTCAGTTCACACAGAAGGAAGCTGGTTCTTTGATAGATGGAGGCAGGTTCTCTATTGGATGGAGGGTGGTTCTCTGATGGATAAAGGGTGGTTCTCTGATGGATGGAGGGTGGTTCTCACTTGGATTGAGGGTGGTTCTCTCTTGGACGGAGAGTGGTTCTCTCTTGGATGGAGGGTAGTTCTCTGATTGATAAAGGGTGGTTCTCTCTTGGATGGAGGGTGGTTCTCTGATGGATGGAGGGTGGTTCTCTGATGGAAGGAGGGTGGTTCTCTCTTGGACGGAGAGTGGTTCTCTCTTGGATGGAGGGTGGTTCTCTGATGGATGGAGGGTGGTTCTCTGATTGATAAAGGGTGGTTCTCTCTTGGATGGAGGGTGGTTCTCTGATGGATGGAGGGTGGTTCTCTGATGGAAGGAGGGTGGTTCTCTGATGGAAGGAGGGTGGTTCTCTGATTGATAAAGGGTGGTTCTCTGATGGAAGGAGGGTGGTTCTCTGATGGATGGAGGGTGGTTCTCTGATGGAAGGAGGGTGGTTCTCTGATTGATAAAGGGTGGTTCTTTGGTTGATGGAGGTTGGTTCTCTCTTGGATGGAGGGTGGTTCTCTGTTGGACGGATGGAGGGTGGTTCTCTGATTTATAAAGGGTGGTTCTCTGATGGATCGAGGGTGGTTCTCTGATGGATGGAGGGTGGTTCTCTGATGGAAGGAGGGTTGTTCTCTGATGGATAAAGGGTGGTTCTCTCTTGGATGGATGGTGGTTCTCTGATGGATGGAGGGTGGTTCTCTGATTGATGGAGGTTGGTTCTCTCTTGGATGGAGGGTAAGTCTCTGATTGATAAAGGGTGGTTCTCTGGTGGATGGAGGATGGTTCTCTGATGGATAAAGGGTGGTTCTCTGATGGATGGAGGTTGGTTCTCTCTTGGATGGAGGGTGGTTCTCTCTTGGACGGATGGAGGGTGGTTCTCTCTTGGATGGAGGGTGGAAATCTTCTCTCCACTCTCTCACCTTCACTTCACCTCAAACCAACTTTTTTCTCACACAGAGAAAAACAGTGAAACTGTTGAATCCAGTAAATAAGACTTGTCACCCAGTTAACAGTGAGGATAATAGTGTCATATAAAAAGTGGGTCCTCTTTGCTCACTTCCCAACCTGCCATAATAACTGTGCCATGAAATTATTGCCTCTCCGTCCTCCCCTTCCTCTCCTCCTCTCCTCCTCTCCTTCCTCTCCCTTCATCTGAAAGACTGTTTTCATAAAATGAAATAATAATGCCTGTTTGCTGCCGTCGAGGCTCCATAATGGGGCGGCAGCGCTGAGAGAAAAGTGGGTGAATTAAACTTTAAGGAGACGGCAGCGGAAATTTAGCGGTGTCTATTAAAACTCACATTTAAAGGAAAAACAGGGGGGAGGGCGGGGGAGGGAAGAGGAAGGGAAACAGACAGAGGTTTGAAATAATAGGTTTGCTGGGTTTGCTCTCTGGGTGTCATTAAAGATGGCATATGCAGCCAACGGGTCCTTCAGAGTGATGCAAACTTCTGCAGCCTGTCTCCCCACACTCACCCTCCGCCTCCCCCCCTGCCCCGCCCCTCCCCCCACACGCCTTCCTCCCACTGATGTTAAAAGAAATCTTTATTGTCAGTCACATTTTCTATTCACTTTGTTCACCTGCACTGACAACCTGAGCTGTGAGAGAGAGGCAGGCGTACAGGTGAGAGCGTGTCCGTGTCCGTGCGTGTGTGTGTACGTGTGTGTGTGTGTGTGTGTGTGTGTGTGTGTGTGTGTGTGTGTCTGTGTCTGTGTGTCTGTGTGTGGAGGATTCAGCAGAGTTTATATGTGACTGTGACTGTGTGTGTGTGTGTGTGTGTGTGTGTGTGTGTGTGTGTGTGTACTCCTCTTCATCTCTCTCCTGTAGAAGTGGATCCCTGAGTTTCTAAATGTTTCCTCATTAGCTGAAATCTGTTTGAAACTGCGGCTGTATCGAAGACTTTCCTCTCCCTCTCCCTCACTCTCTCCCTCTCTCCCTCTCTCCCTCTCTCCCTCTCTCCCTCTCCCTCCCTCTCTCTCCCTCTCTCTCCCTCTGACAGGTGGAGAGGATGGCGGGTGAGGCGGGGGGAGGAGGGTGTTTGATTTGAAGATGAGGGGGTGAGTGAGGGGAGGAGGAGAGGATGTGGGAGGTGGACCTGGGTGATGTGTGGGGGGGGTGTCACCGTCTTTGCGGAGAGTCTCTCCACCCCGGAAAGCCTTCATGTGTCTCCTGTGTGACTGCGGCGGCGGCTCGATGGAGAGGGATGACAGTGGCGGTAAATTATTGATAGCGCTGAGCCGCAGAGTCTTCGCCGTGTGCTTCATTAAACCTGATTGGCTCCGTAATGGGGGATCCTGTGAAGGCGGCGGCCGGCTGCAGATCGGCCTCCTGAAGAAGACTGGAGTTTCTGATCTTCTCGGGTGTAATGGGGAGAGAGAGACCAAAGTCCAGGCTCTTCCTCTTTGAGATGGTGGAGTGGCGGCCGGCTGGGTTTTTAATGATGGGCTCCTTCAGCTCTGCTGGTTAAACTGTCAGCAGCAGAGACGCAGCAGAGACGGAGCAGAGACTCTCCGGTTATTAAGCGCTCCTGAATGTTAATGATTCCTTTGAGCTGTGGAGCACAAACGTCAACAGTTTAAGGACTTCCTCTCTGAATAAACCTGCTTTGAAGAACATCCTGACGTCTTGATAATAAACGGGTCTTAGTGAAGGCCTTTGAGAGGCGCTTGTCAGCAGACCTCAGCTGTGTGTGTGTCAGTGTGACCTCTCGGGCTGTGAGTGGCAGCTCCCGGTTTTGGAGAACTCCTCAGTAATCGCTCTCTGCAGGTGAGCAGAGGATCTGTGTTTATGAAGAATCACAATCCTCAGGGTGACGAGTTAAAAACTCACAATCTGCCGGCTGTCTGGTGACCCCTGACGCTCGCTGATAACGGCGGTCACGTGCAGCTTCCTGGGAGTGATGGAGGAGATTCAGACTTCAAGTCACGCAGACAAACTGAACGTTCTGCATCTTTCTTATCTGCAGCTGTTTTTCCCTCAGTGGAGAGAGATAAGAGTTCATGCTGAGAAAGACTGATTATCTCTGAAATAAACAAATATGGACGTCCATGTCTATCAAGCCATGAAAACAGCTCCACCTGCTCCGTGTGTTTATCTGTTCAGAGGGAGGAGGCTGCGTGGATCCATCTCAGAACTTTAAATCTAAACTCTCACTGGCAGAGAATCAGAGAGCGCCAGAGCATCCAGGCTTATCTGAGACCCTTCAGACCTCAGGGTGAGCCCCCTCCTACGTCAGCTGACAGGGTCAATCAGAGGATAATCAGATCCACGTTAACGAGGAGTCCAGCTTCAGAGAGGAGTCCTGAATTTCTGTTCTCAGGACCTCTCTGTGATCTTTCCTGTACGTACAGACGTGTCAGACTCCTGACCTCCTGAGGTCAAAGGTTATCAAAGGCAATCAGTGATAAGAACTGATGGAGTATGAAACTCGTACAGAGACAGTCATTAACGGTGGTGCACGGTGGAGTACGGACCCCTGGCTGGGTTCTTCGGGTGTGGAGTCTGCAGGTTCTCGATCAGTCCTGGGTACAGAAACAGAGAGAGAGAGAGTCTGAACCTTCAGCAGCTCTCTGAGACGTTCTCCTGATCTTACAGCATCTGTGAGTTATTACTGATCTCCAGATGTTTTCAGATCATCTGAACAGCTCAAAGACTGAAGAGGAGCTGAGGGAAGTGAAGAGGAGCTGAGGGAAGAGAAGAGGAGCTGAGGGAAGAGAAGAGGAGCTGAGGGAAGAGAAGAGGAGCTGAGGGAAGTAAAGAGGAGCTGAGAGAAGTGAAAAGGGTTTGTTTGTGATTTCACGTGTTAATGATCCACCGACGCAGAGTCACCGAGGGAGGACTGAGTTTGAGGCTGTAACTCCAGAACGACTCCTCTGAGGGTGGAGATTAATAGAAGACATAAAACCGTCTCTAACTCTCTCACTCTGAAACCTTCCTTCAGTCCACAGCGTCTCCTCCTCTTCCTCTGATCGACAGAAACACCTGAAAGAAGACACACCTGAGTCAGGCCATGTCAGGGTTTCAGAGCTCTCCTCCTCACAGTGACTCCTCATCCTGGTCTCAGCGTCTCTGTGGACTCTTCATATGAGCACAGAGTCGCTGTGGAGTCCTCTTAACAGAGTCTGCAGAGACCTGGTCCTCAGCAGATAAAGGATCAGTGTGTGAGATCAGTGGAGAACAACTCATCATCTGTGTTAGTGGACCACAGACAGACGGGTCAGGGTCCGTCAGGGAGAGGCCCTCTAAGACGGGTCAGGGTCCTTCAGGGAGAGGCCCTCTGAGACGGGTCAGGGTACATCAGGGAGAGGCCCTCTAAGACAGGTCAGGGTCTGTCAGGGAGAGACCCTCTGAGACGGGTCAGGGTCCTTCAGGGAGAGACCCTCTGAATCAGGTCAGAGTCCCTCAGGGAGAGGCCCTCTGAGATGGGTCAGGGTCCATCAGGGAGAGGCCCTCTGAGACAGGTCAGGGTCCGTTAGGGAGAAACCCTCTGAGACGGGTCAGGGTCCGTCAGGAAGAGACCCTCTGAGACGGGTCAGGGTCCATCAGGGAGAGGCCTCTGAGACGGGTCAGGGTCCGTCAGGGAGAGGCCCTTTGAGAAAGGTCAGGGTCCTTCAGGGAGAGGCCCTCTGAGACAGGTCAGGGTTTGTTAGGGAGAGACCCTCTGAGACGGGCCAGGGTCCGTCAGGGAGAGACCCTCTGAGACAGGTCAGGGTCCGTCAGGGGGAGGCCCTCTAAGACTGGTCAGGGTCCGTCAGGGAGATTCCCTCTGAGACGGGTCAGGGTCCGTCAGGGAGGGAGCTGTAAGTAAAGAGCCTAGCTTACTGAAGGACTTAGGAGGAGGGGGTTCTTAAAGTCTACAGTACATCATCAAGTCCTCTTCTAAAGGAGGTGAAGATGTTCATGTTTCATCAGATCTAAGTACGTCTGATGAAACAAGCTGTGGTCTTTATTGAGGACCATGAAGTCCAACCCTCAGCAGACTCTGTTCAGAGCCTGTCCATGCTTCATCAGAGACTCACAGAGACCTGGATCTTTGAAGCACCAGGACTTCCTCTGATTAAAGAGGACTTCTTCTGAGCTCCCGTTAAAGACGAGCTTTGGTTCAGAGGCGTCTGACCGGCGGGGATCTCACTCCCTCCCATGGGCCTCTGGCGGCGTGGATGAGGTGTCGTCAGGATGAATCTGCAGCTCGGGAGGAGGAGGACAAAGTTTTGGAGAGTCTTCATCGGGGAGGAAGTCTTCCTCACTGCAGCAGAGCCGGTCTCTGAGGGATTCTTCAGGAACTTTCTTTGATTCGCTCTTCTTTCTTCTTCCTCTCCTTCTTTCCTCTGTCTCCTCTCTCCTCCTCTTCACCTTCAAGCACACTGTCATCCCTCCCTCTTGTCCCTCATCAGCATTACTCCCCCCCTCCTCCCCCTCCTCCCCCATCTCCCGGTCCCATGACGGGCTGTACGAGGGGGGGGGTGGTGTTGCGGTCGCCTGTTTATGCAATCCCCGTTGTTTTGAAGTGACAGGCCGGGGATAGATATGCAATATTAAAGAGAGGCCTTATGAATTTTTGACATCTAATTAGTCGCTTCCCCGTTAACATATCGCGGCTCGCGGGGGCACGCAGCGCTCCGACGGGGCCGCTCTGAAGTGCAAGGTGGGAAAAAAAGGGGCCCGCTGCCACCTCTAATGTATTCCCCTCTAATGTAAGGAGTAATCATAGCACTAAGGTTAATTAACGGCCCTCCGATGCCCCGCTATCACACCACATCAGACCCGAGGATCCACCGCGCCGCCAATTACAGCCTCTCTCTGCTCCTGCTTCAAATGTTAACGGCCGCCGGTTCAGGGCCGCAGAGCTCCGAGCTGACGTCGTAACACTTTATGGATGTTAGGCTGAGTGTGTGTGTGTGTGTGTGGGTGTGTGTGTGTGTGTGGGTGTGAGGGCTCCTCAGTAAACGTTAAAGGTCTCAGTCTCAGTGTCACAGTTTAAAGGAGCGGTCTGAAACTTTCTGAGTGTGAACAGGTTCAAACAGCAGGACGTTGTTTGAGGTCAGACTCAGTAATAACATTCAATAAGAGGAAATAAAACATCATCATCATCATCATCATCATCACTGACCATCTGACTGCCTGGAACCATCACTGATACACACACACACACTCACATGCACACACACACATGAATGCAGACGACTGGAGACGATCAATTAACTGATTATCCTCTGCGCTGACTGTGATTGGCTAATCAGTGAGACTATTAATCACCTTCTATCAGAGCTGATCAGGAGATGTCTGCTGTGTGCTCTCAATCAGGTCCTCATACACACACACACACACATACACAGTGGACTCTGTATCCTGCTTCATGTCTTCCTCCTCAGATGTGTTGAACGCTTTGTGATGTTGGGTCTCAGGGGGAAATGAAATAGATCAGCTGACAGCTATCTGACTGAGGACTGAACCATGTTGGTACCTTATCAGGTCCTGGGACCGACCCAGTCTGACACGGTCTGGGTTAGGGTTGACCCTTAAAGGTTTTAAATATCACACAACCACGACACAGACAGACCTCGCCCCCCTATAAGAGATCAATGTAAGAGTGAACGTGATGTGGACTGTATGAAGACCGGGATCTAAACTACGTTCATCATGAGAACAGCTGTTTCTGAGACTGTAAGATTATTATAACAACAACAACAACAACAATAATAATAACAATAATAATAATAATGATGATGATGATGTAATTGTAAATGATATTATGGGATGTCGGTGCTGTGTGTTAAAGGTTGAAACAGCGGCATGTGGAGTCAGCAGGTCAGCAGGTTAACGCAGGTCTTAATAATCAGCAGGTGTATCAATAATGAAATCAATCAGTGCTGCATCACGGGAAGAGTCTGCTTCCTCCTCCTCCTCCTCCTCCTCTCATCATATTCTCTTTTTGTTATTCCATCACTTTTTTTTCAATTAGAGTCAATTGACCTGACAGAATTGCCGGCAATTAAGTGATTTTTCTAACGGTCCTGGTCTAATTTGCCTCGGCTTGTCAGCTGTGTTTTATGTGTCCCGCCCCCCCACCTCGCTTACTCTCTCTGGCACATAATAGCTTATAATTTCTAAATCTTTACCCTCCGCTTCCTTCTCAATAAATCCCAATTACAGGAAGTTGTTAGAGCCGCCTCGGCTCCCCTCCCCCGCCGCTTCACTTTCAGCCGTCAGAGATATTTTTATAGTTTTTATGCGTCTGACGGAGCGGCGGAGGAAATCTATTTGTTTGCTCAGTCTTAATGTGAAGGCGCTTCATGTGTGTACACTAAGACCGAGTCTCCTGGGCGCCGCACACGCACAAGTTTACTCTCTGCTCATTCTCATTAAGAGGACGATTCTCTGGCAGCTGGTCCGTGGATGGAGGATCTTTTATTTCTGCCTGAACAGAGGGTTTAACAGAGGGGGGAGGACTCACTGCCTTCTCCTGGAGAACTTCAGACTGTGTTGAGTTTCAGCAGCTCTGAAACCGGTCTCCTGCAGAGACGGTTTATGGTCCAAAACGTCTTCACTGTGTCACAGTGAAAGTGTGGCTGCTCCAGCAGCCGTGTGTGCTACGCTTACTACAGCTACGCTTACTACAGCTACGCTAACTGCAGCTCACATTAAATCATTCTAACTTCAGAGAACTTCAGAGGCCAAATAATCAACCTTCACTTTGCTCCAGAGAGAGAATCAGAGTGAGGAGAATGTCTCTGCTCTCAGGCTGCTGCTCCTCGTCGGCCATGTTGGCTGCTTCACCTTCATCGGGCTCCAAGTTCTGTCTGTCTGTCTGTCTGTCTGCATCAACAGATGTGCAGTAATGAATGTTCAGACTCTCAGAGTGAGAACATTTTAAAGTTTGTTTTCCATACTTTCTGTGTTTTCGTTGTTATTTAATTTATTCTTTCTTATGAAGCTGAGTCGGGCAACGCACAAAGCATGCCATACCTGTGCTAACGTGCACCTGGGTAATTCAATCTAATGTTCAGGTCTGGTCCGGTCCGGTTTGAGAGGAGTCGATGGACTCTCTCAGAGATAGCGTGGTAGTGAAGCTCAGGCTGAAGCCACGGCTCAGCTGAGGTATCATATTGGTCTGAATCTTTGCATCGTGGGTTTGAGGGGTCCCCCGTTCTCCACCCCTTATCCCCTCCCTCTCCCTCCCTCCCTCCCTCCCTCCCCCTCTCCCTCCCTCTGCCAGCCTCACGCACGTCCTCCACGCTCCAAGTCTCCTCATAAAATATGGAAATGAGCTCCAAATGAAATACCTTTTGTCTTCTGTCTCTCCGAGCTTGAAGGCCTTCCATCAGTTCACTGATCCCCCCCCCCCCCCTCACACACACACACACACACACACACACACACACTAACATACGAACACACTAATCATCTCTGTATGTAATAACTCCAGAGGCGAGCATCTGCTTTCCTCCATAACACTCCACTGATCTCCCCCTCCTCCCCTCCTCCCCTCCTCCCCCTCTCACATCACAATCTACATGTATTAGGTCGTAATGACTGAGCGCTTTAAAGCAAATAGATGCCAGGGGACATACAGCCCCCCCCCCCCAACAAACACACACAAACACACCCACACACACACACACACACACACACCCACACACACTGATGACAAACTCTGGCTACTAAAGATAAATGGTGATGAGAGAGAGAAGGAGTGAGGACGATCAATCACATTAATCGTCGGGATGTTTGTTATCACAAAGTGTGGCTGTTACTGCCCCTCCCCCCCATTCAGACCCCATGGGGGTTTGGGGGGAGGGACGGCGGGGAGGGATTACCAAACAGGTTAAACTTTATTAACACCTTCAGTAATGGCGTTGACGGCAGCGTCGTGTTACGCAGCAGAAGAAGAATTAAGCGATGGTTACCGAGGAGTCACAGACTGAACCTTTAACGCATCGCTCTGACACTCAGCTGTCCTCACGTCCTTAAGTCCTCACATCCTCACGTCCTCTCATCCTCTCGTCCTTGCATCCTCGCACCCTTGCATCCTGGGTCTGATGGTGATGTCAGACAGGACTAGGAGCAGCAGGAGGTCTGCAGGAAGTGATCCTCTCATCACTGATCCTCTAACAGCTGTGAGTCTGTTTTATCATCACACTTATTATTTATTAATTATCTTGTCTGATTCAAAACTTACAGATCTGTTGAAACTTCAGGTCGTTCAGGCCTTAGAGAATAAAGCCTCAGTTAATCAATACAACAATAATCAGATTATAACACAGATTCATCCTCAGTAATCTCTGCACTGTTCACAGATTGAGATATTTAATAAACATGTTTCAGATTACTGGAGACAATCTGATGAAGATATAAAGTTTACATCCTCAGCTCTGATCACTTTATTGATTATTAATCACTCTGCTCAGGGTTCAGATTTTAAAGACAAAAGATAAAACCCCACAATAATTAAGGATAATATATTAGTGCTATCCAACCATCATTTAACTTATTAATAAGGCTAAAACATACAGACACAAGTCTGGTTTTAAATCACAGGATAAACAAACAGATAAATAAACAGATAATTAAATATATAAATAAAGTGTGCAGGAGTCCTCAGGTGTGGTGTTCTTCAGGTGGAGGAAGTGTGTGTGGGATGGAGGTTTCCGCTGGCTGCCTTCATTTCCTCAGTAACAGGAGTGTGTGGATCCTGTAATGTGTGTGCGTGCTGTGCTTAACACAGTCTGAAATGAATAACCCGCTAACAGCCTCATCACCATTACAGGCAGGACTGAAGCGATCATCGGGGAGGATGAAGCCTCTGATAGTGTTTCTGCAATGATCCTAATATCATCCTCTCTCCTTTAAATCATCCTAATGAGCCCGAACACTCGGAGAAACCCGGACCAGAGACTCTGCTTGGGTCTGAACGCCTGCACAAATATGGCCGCCCACTGCTCCAATTACTGTTTGTGCGTGCGTGCGTGTGTGCATGCATGTGTGCGTGCGTGTGCATGCGTGTAAGTGAGAGTATGAACAAACATCCAGCTCCATGCGTTGTGCAGTGATTCCTCAAACCAGCAGATCATTTTGGTGTTGTTGTTGATTGAAGCATTTTATTCTGTAAGTGCACACACACACCGACACAGACTCACTCACACCGACACTCACACCCACACACACACACACACACACACACACAAGCTTGGCTCAGGCTCCAGAGAGAAGAGGAGAAGGAAACATACATCCAGTCGGATCAACAGATAAATAATTCAGAGCGATGTGACAGCAGATGTTTGGAGGCCGTGATTCAGCGCTGGTCTGCTCCCAAACTTTTGATCACAAATTCAAAAACAGGCCCTGTGTGGCCCACAGACGGCTGCACTCACACACACAGACACACACACACACACACACACACACACACACACACACACACACATACACACAAACACACACATGTCTTCTGAGAGTGTTTGTTTGGAGGAGACTCTTCAGGAGAGGCTGCAGACACGAGCCGAATCCTCTTGGTCTCAGATCTGATGGTAAGACGACGTCACTCTCTCAGAGACTGAGGCTGTGCAGCAGGTTAGAGGGCCTGACTTGAGCTACATGCTACATGCTAACTTCCTGTAATCAGAGAGTTTAGTTATTCATCAGGTGACAACACCAGAGTTACATCCAGGTTCCCCCTTCTTATCTACAGACCAGAGAGGAGGAGAGAGGAGGAGCGAGACGGAGAGAGAGGGAGAGAGACGGAGAGAGAGAGGAGGAGAGAGAGGGAGAGAGACGGAGAGAGGAGGAGAGAGACGAGCTCGATCTGGTGATTCTTTAATTGTTTTATTTGAAAGACAAAAGACGCACGGCCGTCATCTGTCACTGTCTCTTTAAAGCCCTTTGTGTGTGTGTGTGTGTCTGAGTGTGTGTGTGTCTGAGTGTGTGTGTGTGTGTGTGTGATGGGGGATGCTACAATGGGATTTAGTCATATTTAACTCACAGTCGAGGGTCCCTCTCCAGCTCCTCGTTCACTCAGACACCTTTTTCATACACGACTGAACCATTCATATTCCATCTGTTCCAGCTCTCACTCTTTGGGGAGGCTGTCAATCTCACTCACTCCTGTGATGGGAGGGAGGGAGGGAGGGAGGGGGGAGGAGGGGGTGATAGGCAGGGGGAAAGACAAAGAGAGAAATTAGGAGAGAGGGAGTGAACAGGAGGAGTTGTAGAGAGAGAGGGGGGGGGGGTGCTCTGAACTCCTGGGACCTTTCAGGAAACTCATCGCACATCAGAGTCCTGCAGAGCGAAGAGAGGATGAGGGAGGAGGAGGAGGAGAGAGAGAGAGCGAGAGAGAAAGAGAGAGGAGGGAAATAAAGGATGATAAAATGGAGATAGATGGCTGAGAAAATGTGAGGGACTACTTTTAGAGGAGGATTAATACGCCTGCACCTGTCCTCAGAGCTCAGATGGAAATGTAAGCCCCGCCCCCATCTCTGCTGACTGCCAGGCGTCACAGTCCTGATGTTTACATGTTAGAGTTGAGGATCGGCTTGTTACAGAAAACAAGTGCGTGCGTGCGTGTGTGCGTGTGTGCGTGCGTGCGTGCGTGCGTGCGTGCGGGCGGGCGGATTAAAGGTGGAGGACTCTGCGACCTCTGCATGTTTTAAAGAACAGATTTAATTGGATTTCACATTAAAAATCATTCAAATTTGAGTCTGATATCAACCTGAGGAAGGACCGGGCCTCCTCTTCCTCACTGAGCTCCCACAGTTCATAGCTCAGGGAGGGGTCAAAGGTCAGCCTGGTTTAACCCATCCTCAGGTCTTCAGCAGCGTCTTGAACTTCAGTCTCTGAGAGAGAGAGATCAGATGTTTTGGTTCTTTAACACATCCTCCCTTAATCGCACACAGAAGGCTGATCCCTCGGTCCACTTAACAGTCTTTATCCCCGCCGCTGTAATCCGGTCTCTGGTGAGCTGGTCTAATCTCATTACGGTCACTTTGTCCGGGGAGCGGCCCTCTGAGTCCAGAATCAATAGAGCCTGTTCTCTGAGGTGTTCTCTGGCCACACAGCAGGGACCTGTTGTCCTCTGCCTCTGGGGACATTAGGGCCACATCCGGACAAGCTGACCCCGGAGCCCTGTGGCCCTCCACGGGCAAAACTACCAGGCCCAGACCGGAGACCTGAGGGACGCCGGACCGTGGCCCTGAGGGACGCCGGACCGAAGCCCTGAGGGAAGCCGGGGTCACTGAGCTGCAGTCTAAGCTCCAGCTGCTGGGGTGTGTTGTTGTTGTTGTTGTTGTTGTGGAGTGGCTTCTCTCCCTCACCCTCTGCCCTCCCCCTCTCGCCCTATCCCCCATCTCCCCCTTCATCCAGCCTGCAGGGCTTAAAGAGCCCATGAATTAATGAAGATGAGCCAGGTAATTAAACGCGGTGCTGATGGCGACACATATCCTGGGAGGGTTTCAGAGGGACAGGAGGTCCACATGGGGCCTCGGCCTGCCTGCTCCTCCATCCCCCTCCTCCCCCCTCCTCCCCTCCGGTCCCCCGGCTGCATGGCACACAGATAGGGCTTGATTGGCCTGCTGGGCACGCGGAGGAGGAGGAGGGCTGGCGAAGTTGGCACCCAGGGGAGGTGAAGGGAGAGGCAGGATGGAGGGGGGTAGATTGAGCTCAGGCCTCACCTGTGGCCCCGGAGCCCCTCCCTGGATCCCTCCCCTGGCAGCCAGGTCACGCTGCGTGGTCCAAACACCCCCCGCCTGGGGAGGAGAGGAGGAAAACAACAGCATGGAGGGAAGGGAGGAGTGGAAGGATGGAGGGGATGAGGGAGGTGGTGCAGGAACCGTAGGGGCACTTCCAGGGATTAAGGCCCCACGCTGGCCCTCCGGGGTGCAGCCTTGATGGACGTCTGCCTGGTTAGAAGTTGCCCTTTTAAAAGATGTGATGACTTCAGACCACCTCGACCACACGCAGGCCGACCGCAGGGGGAGGCCGCAGAGCTCACCGGTCACTGGTCAGGGTCTGATCAGAGACTCTGTATCCTCTCAATGAGAGGGTTTCCACTGTCCCAGGTTCCTCTGTTTGTTCTGTAACACAAACTTAATACTTTAAACATCCACAGCTAACAGAACTAACACAGAGCTCTGGAGGTGAGACTGGACCTAACCAGAACAACAACATCCCCTACAGACAGACCGGAGTCTTCAGAGAACCTGGTTTCACCCTCAGACACCACTATGGCTCAGATTAACGAGGGACATTCTCTGAGGTCAGTTTAATACAGATTATCTCCACAGCTCACAGGTTTACAGGATCCACAGGCCTGACTCTCAGCTCCGTCAAAGGACTCAGAGGACTCGGTGGACTGGATGGACTCAGTGGACTGGATGGACTAGTGGCCATTTACCAGTGTGGCCCCCTGGGGCCTCCGTCCTTGTGTTTGTTATCAGGGTCTTCGGCAGACTCATTAGACTTAACTTTGGTCTTCAGCCGTATCCCTCCCCCATCAGATCCTTCCTAACACGTGTCCCCTAAAGGCTTCTGGGAGTTCAATTCTGTGAGGCTGCAGGTAGGATGTTTAACCAAAGTGCACGCACACACGCACACGGACACACACACACACACACACAGATCTGCCCTCCTCATGTCCCATGATGCAGTTTGTCATCAGCGACCCTCAACTTTTGTTATGTAAACAAAAAATTTGTCCTAATTAACGGGAGGTAGGGTTGTCGTGGGAACGCGGGGGTGGAGCCAGGTGGCGTGTGTGTGTGTGTGTGTGTGTGTGTGTGTGTGTGTGTGTTGGGTCCCAGAGGGGGGGGCTAGAGAACAGGTGTGCTGTGGACCCCCTCCTGGGACCACCCTACTACCCTGAGTCCTCAGAGAGAGAGAGGGACGCCAACGGGACGAGGGAGAGAGGGACAGAGCTCATTAGAGAGAGTTTGCTTGAGCAACCCCCCCCCCTTCCTCCTCCTCTTCCTCCACCTCCTCCCTCCCCCTCCTCCCCCCTCGGGAAGCGGCTAATCGTCACTGAGGGAGCAGCAGCCAGTAAGAGATGAGCTGCACACAGTCTCATTCAGTCCCTCCGGTCGTCCACAAACACCAGACTGTCCCGCTCCGTCTGACCCAACACAAGCCGGGTCATGACGGTTTCACCCTCGGCGCTCATGTGCTCTGAGAGGAGACTTTGTCTCCTGATGCTGAGGAACATGTGTCCACATGTCCAGGTGTCCATTCGTCCAGGTGTCCCTCCCTGCTCCATATAGTGCAGCCTGTCCCGGTCTGTAACCTCCTCGTCTCTCTGTCTCATCTTCATGGGATCATTTCTGCGCTGGCCAACAAGGACAGCTGATCTACTGCAGCCCAAAGATCTCGCCAGAGTTCAGAAATACTTTAGCTTCAAACACAGATGTACAGGTCCAGAGGACAGGTAAGGACAGAGACACTCTGCTCTGATGGAAGCTCTGCAGCAGGTTCACTGTTTCTGCCTCTTGTCACTCTCAGGGCCCGATCTACTAAAGGTTTGCGTGTATAAAAACATGTGCAAACTTGATAGCGCACAAAGCTGATGTGCTAACCGGGAGCACCGAGGATTGCTTCTGTCAAATGAGCAAAATAGCACACTCTATCCATTTAGCGTGTTTACCTTCAGGAATATGCAGAAAACATAGAGATTATCAGAATGCACAAAATACTAGGAGGAGGAGATGCAAATGTAATCATTTAGCACCCGCAATGTGATTTATCAAACCTGAAGAAGAAAGCGGGCGGTGTTTTTGCGTTGTATGAAAGGCAGGTGCAAACTGGCACAGCGTTACGCACAAATGGCTGCGGTCACTGTGGTGAGAAGGAGGTATAGGTGCAATGACAGACGACGGAGAGAGATAATCCTCCTGTGCGCGTGTCTCAACATATTTCGACTGTCAGAAATAAAAATAGTAGAGACATATAGTCTATCCAGCAATGCCATTTTTGAGCTGCTGGATGACTTAAGGGCTGATTTGCAGCCAGTCACAAAAAGGAGCCATGCCATATCTCCTATGCAGAAACTCCTTCAACACTGCATTTTCTTGCGTCTGGATCATTCCAGTAAACCATTGCAGTTAGTGGCAGCGTCTCCCAGTGTCCACCCATGCTTAATGAACATTCATCTCGTGTGCTCTCCCCTCCCTCTTCATTCGCCGGCAGCTCAGTTGAAGGACCACTGCCACTTAATGACCTCCTGACTGTTGCCAGGGCATTGACGGCCATTGTCAGCCCAGACACAGCACTGACCAGCTGCCTCACGCGTGCCACATTGGACTCTCACCTTCTGATCAATGGCCTGTAACCCATCCGCCTGATTTCTTTGTTGTTGCTGCAGCAACTCCCGATCAATGTCATCATAACAATCTGGACGCCTGCAGGGCTCTGCTGAGGTGTGTCCTGGTCTGAGCTGATTTGAGGAGTACGGCAGGGATGGTCAGACATCTGATGAAGATTTCATTTAAGGAAAAAGAGATTCTTATTTTTTAAGGTCATGATGGAAAACTTACTAAAACACTTTTCAAATAATGAAATCACTTTTTTTTTCCATTCTCCCAAATCGTCTTTCTTGTGGCAATGCTGAGATGTCTCTGCTAGAGTTCACCAATGTGTTTATTTGCCTCCTCCACCAAGACCTCCATCTCCATGGCTTCAAACTTCATTTTACCGTTTGCAGCCACTCTGCTCTCCCAAACTCTCCATGGTGACAGCCGGTAGCACACGCAAAATCCTCAATTAAGGGCGGTCCGACGCTTCAGGTCTGTGAGGACGAGTCAAAGGTTGAGCTACAGAGAGGTGGACATTTCACTGACTCAGATTCAATGTGTGATTTGAATATCGTACTGTTGTTGATGATTCTCTGCACATATCAACTTTATAATTGGACGGGATGTTTTCTTGTTGTTCTCTGCTCCTGCTGGAATGTGGGCCAGGAAGAACGGCATCAAAATTTCACATCCAATTAAAAGTTGAAGAACTCCATTATGAGGAGTCTGCTGTCTGTATCCAAGCACAGCCGCTGAAATATTAGTGATTCAATGATATCCATTCAGCGCCGCGTTCATTTGTGCAGGAGGTAAAACAAAGCATACATTAGCCAGAGTCATCGGCACGAAAACAGCAGACAGAGGAGAAGTCAAACGCATCAAACAGAGAGAGAGAGAGAGAGAGAGAGAGAGAGAGAGAATTGGTAACAAACTTCCCAACATTAACCCCAGAAGAGAAACTGTCAGTTCTCCTGGGGGAAGGGTCAGCAGCTCCTCTGGCTGCTAAATATGTGATTGCCTGTCACAGCCTGAGGGACGCACCATCCCATAATATTTGATTTTTAGTGAAGGTGACAACAAAAAAAACAACAAAAACAACAACAACAACGAGGACCTGTAGCTAGAGGTTCAGTAAAGAGCTGCACGTCACAAAACTCTGAACACACCTTCAATCCAAACAGGATCACTGTCCTCTAGAAAAAAGCTACAAGAACACACACAAACACGCACGCATGCACGCACGCATGCACGCATGCACACACACCCACACACACTCACACACACACAGCTCTGAGCGTCTGGTCGGAGGAGGTCCTTCCCATGAAGCTCTCTGCTGCTGCTTTGCCCTCCTCGGGGTCCTCGGGCTCTACAGCTTAATCTAAGAGGGTAATTAGAGACACGCAGGGGGGGCATCAGCAGGACAGGAAGTCAGGGCTACGATACAGCTCTTTACACACACACACACACACACACACAAGTTTCAGGTTCTGTGTGGGCCCGTTAGACAAGCAGACCCAAACGGTTTTGTTTGGTCCTGGACTCAGACAGTTTCTGAGATCCAGAGTTCACTGAGATCATAGGAAGGAGAGTTCAGGAGCAGCAGGGATGTGACTCAGCTTCTCGTCGAGCTCTGCTGATGTCAGGGGCGGGGGTCAATGTGGTCTCTAAGTGTGGAGGTTCCATTTCCTGAGGTTAGACCTGAGGACGGTCTTCAGGCCTGTGGCACCAGACGTTAGATGGACCCCAGGAACACGTGGAGCTGCTCAGGCCTGCTTTCAGAGACATGTCAGTTTAATTCATGGACAGGTTCTGGAGGGGTTCTCTGGGACTGGTCTGAAGACTGTACAGGTGTTATTGGTCAGGTAACAGGTTATTTTTGTTGTTGTTGTTGTTGTTGTTGCTGTCTGCGGTTCCGTGGCTCCGTGTTTCCTCAGGTCGGAGGTGGATCATCCATCCTGTCACCAGATGTCTCCAGGTCCCCTGAGGGCCACCAGCAGGCGTCACTTTACTCTCCCCTTCAGCTCTCTCGCCCTGTATCACTCGTCCTCTTCATCCCTCAATCATCTCTCTTCTTCACCACTTACCTCTCTCAGTCCTCGGTTTCTCAATCCTTCATCCCTCCCTTCTTTCTCCTCCCATCTCTCCCCCCCGTGCCCCCTGCCTCCCTCCATCCCTCTTCCCTCCCCTCCTGACTTTCAGAGAACAGAAGCCAGCTTAGAGGGGGGAGAGGTGAGAAATCAATAAGGCATGATTTATTGATCACTAAAAATGATGGTGCTCATTAGCCCCCCAAAGGGACCTCAGCGATAAGTAGATGACAAAATGTCACCCGCCCTCGCCCCACAGACGGTCACCACACACACACATCCTCTCGGAGACACAGCAGCTGGTTGTATCTGTAGCTGCTGCGGCGTATCCTCTGAGGAAGATGAACTCTGAAAACTCTGAGTGTGCAGGCCGAGCACACAGCTGCATGCGTACCTTAAATATGACTGTGTGTTAGTGAAGAGCAGTAAACTGATCCTTCAGTGCTGCTCTGTGTGTGTTCATGAGCTCTGACGTGAAGGTCAACGACCTCTGGATGCTGACAGAGGTCACTGATCGGGAAGAGGTCACTGTTTGGACTCTGGGAGGTCAAACGGTTCATCAGCGTCTGAAGTTTTCACTGAAACGTTTTAAGGTCTTTCCGCCGTGTCGCCTCTCTCTCTCTCTCTCTCTCTCTCTCTCTCTCTCTCTCTCTCTCTCTCTCTCTCTCTCTCTCTCTCTCTCTCTCTCTCTCTCTCTCTCTCTCTCTCTGTGCTCCATCGTTCTTCACGGAGGACTTTGATGAACTTTGGGACTGTGTGCGTTTCAGTGCACACACACTTTCAGCGACAGAGTGTGTACACACCCCACTGCTCGCTGGACAATCCCTCATGTCCGACTGTGTGTGTGTGTCACTGTGAGGAGGGGAGGGGCTCCGAGGGCCCGGGGAGGGGGTGACTGGACGCTTCATCACCCGACGGCCAACCTCTCAGGATGATACATGAAGCCCTGCAGGACGCAGAGCACGGGCCTCTGAGGCCAGAACACACACAAACACACATACACACACAGAAACACACACACACACACACACACACACACACACCGAAAGACAAAAAGACACACACACACGCAAACCTACCTGAGGCTACCTCTGGTCGCTGGACTTCAGGCAGAACGAACGATCTACAGAGAAACTCGTGTTGATGAAACTGATGATCAGGATCAGAGACCGTCCTCTCAGGTGAACATGGTGGGACAGAGACCTCACAGGTGAACATGATGGGACAGAGACCTCTCAGGTGAACATGGAGGGACAGAGTCTTCTCAGGTAAACATGGAGGGACAGAGTCCTCTCAGGTGAACATGGAGGGACAGAGTCCTCTCAGGTAAACATGGAGGGACAGAGACCTCACAGGTGAACATGGAGGGACAGAGTCCTCTCAGGTAAACATGGAGGGACAGAGACCTCACAGGTGAACATGGAGGGACAGAGTCCTCTCAGGTAAACATGGAGGGACAGAGTCCTCTCAGGTAAACATGGAGGGACAGAGTCCTCTCAGGTAAACATGGAGGGACAGAGACCTCACAGGTGAACATGGAGGGACAGAGTCCTCTCAGGTAAACATGGAGGGACAGAGTCCTCTCAGGTAAACATGGAGGGACAGAGTCCTCTCAGGTAAACATGGAGGGACAGAGACCTCTCAGGTGAACATGGTGGGACAGAGACCTCTCAGGTGAACATGGTTGGACAGAGACCTCTCAGGTGAACATGGTAGGACAGAGACCTCTCAGGTGAACATGGTGGGACAGAGACCTCTCGGGTGAACATGGTGGGACAGAAAACCCTCTCAGGTGAACATGGTGGGACAGAGACCTCTCAGGTGAACATGGTAGGACAGAGTCCTCTCAGGTGAACATGGTTGGACAGAGACCTCTCAGGTGAACATGGTAGGACAGAGTCCTCTCAGGTGAACATG
>NC_048293.1:24519299-24524299 GCF_009762535.1 Notolabrus celidotus
ACCTGAACTCTGAGCGGGCAACAGCAGCCGGCCAAGAGCACGACCTGACACACCTGAACTCTGAGAGGGCAGCAGCAGCTGGCCACGAGCAGGACCTGAGACACCTGAACTCTGAGCGGGCAGCAGCAGCCGGCCACAAGCACACCCTGACACACCTGAACTCTGAGCGGGCAGCAGCAGCCGGCCACAAGCACGGCCTGAGAATCCTGGACTCTGAGTGGGCAGCAGCAGCCGGCCATAAACAGGACCTGACACACCTGAACTCTGAGTGGGCAGCAGTGGCCGGCAACGAGCACGACCTGAGACACGTCAGACTACACTCTATCATCAAGGTTATTAAGGAGACACTTATTAATCTGTCCACCTGAACATGTGCAAACCTGGATCAGCCTCTCACCTCGCCCTGTTAGCATCCATGTGATCCTTAAAGGACCGATCCACCCCCCAAACCCCCATTAACGAGTGAAGCGGTCTGTGAGGCCCAGAGGAAGGATTCATCTTCAGGTCAGCGCGTTTGATCCATCACTCTGACTGCAAAAAATACACTGTGCGTGTGTGTGTGTGCAGCTGTGTGTGCAGCTGTGTGTGCAGCTGTTTGTGTGTGTGTGTGTGTGTGTGTGTGTGTGTGTGTGTGTGTGTGTGTGTGTGTGTGTGTGTGTGTGTGTGTGTGTGTGTGTGTGTGTGTGTGTGTGTGTGTGTGTGTGTGTGTGTTTGTGTGTGTGAAAAACTCTTTTATGTACTCATCAGTCGCCTCTCTGCCTCATGTCTGGAGATTGTTGTCTGCTATTGTCTCATTCACACACACACACACACACACACACACACACACACACACACACACACACACACACACACACACACACACACACACAGGATCATTTAAATGAGCTGTGTGAGGACAGATGATGAGAATAAATAAAGCAGAGGGAGGAGGATCAGCTGGGTGATTGAGACGAGGTTAGTCACATGACTGGATGTATAGAGACAGAGTGACCGAGCTCACCTCATTGGTTCATCACTCTCACCTGCACAGGTAGAGGAGGTGTTCACAGTCAGTCAGGCTTCAGTCGTCTGAGTGAAGGATTAATAAAATGATTCATTTAAAATCTGTTAACCTTAAAATACTGACCCAGATATGAGACTTCCTCTCTCGCTGGCTTCGTCAGGACGTCTCATACTCTGAGTTCAGTGATTCATCACATCAGCAGCAGACGGCTCCTCTTCTCTGTAGAGTCTCCTCCTGATGGGGCCGTCACTCACAACCTCAGCAGCAGCAGGAGGACGAGAGACGGAGAGACTTTAAGAAGCACAAAGAGATGTAGATTCATGTTACAGAGACTCCTGCATTCAAAACTGTGTTGAAATAATACTATAATGTGTTAACATCAAAATATGGTGTCAACACAAACCACTCTACCTGGAACATGTGTGTTACTCCTCACTGCAGTGGCTTTATACACCTTTACACACCTTTACACACCTTTATAAACCTTTACACAACTATTTTGTATGTTATTATTTTTATTTTACTGCAAACCTTGAAATTAAGAGACATTTAAAGTATTTGACTTACATATCCGTTTGTTAAATGCATTCATCTGCAGTTCAGGGTCATATGTGGACGGGGTTGCTGGGTATATAGACTGATTTTACGATACTCCCAGAATCTCCCTATTTATCACAGTCCAATGTTGGCAGGTATGCACCTGCATGGACACACACACACGCACACACGCACACACAAAGACACACACACCTTGTCTCTCCTAACATCTCTCCGGTTATGTCGTGAGACGTTCAGTGTCTCTGACGCTGAAATATTTATAATGAGAGCGATGAGGAGGAGGCTGAATTATTCAGCAGGAGGCACTAAATAATCTTCACAGTGTGATCATCACTCCTCAGAAACACACACACTCACACACACACACACACACACACACACACACACACACACACACACACACATACACACACACACAAAAACACACACAATCTGTGTATTGAGTGGACAGAGCTGCCTCCTCGCATCAGAGACCACATGTTTGTATGAGTGTGTGTTTTTGTGTCCACAGTCTCAGTTTTACTGTCTTATTGAAATCTGAAGAGTCTCAATTTTATTGTCTTGTTGAAGTCTGATGAGTCTCAGTTTTCCTGTCTCATTGAAGTCTGATGAGTCCTAGTTTCATTGTCTTGTTGAAGTCTGAAGAGTCTCAGTTTTACTGTCTTGTTGAAGTCTGTTGAGTCTCAGTTTTACTGTCTTGTTGAAGTCTGAAGAGTCTCAGTTTTACTGTCTTGTTGAAGTCTGAAGAGTCTCAGTTTTACTGTCTTGTTGAAGTCTGTTGAGTCTCAGTTTTACTGTCTTGTTGAAGTCTGTTGAGTCTCAGTTTTACTGTCTTGTTGAAGTCTGAAGAGTCTCAGTTTTACTGTCTTGTTGAAGTCTGAAGAGTCTCAGTTTTACTGGTTGTCACAGGAAGTTGTAGGAGGTCAGCACTGGAGTTATTTTTCCCTGTAAGTTTGCAGAAACTCTTCAGACAGGTGTTAATGAGAGGAAGCAACAGCTTTATCCTGGTCTCACTGAAGTCCTCTCAGTCTGAACCGGTCTGCAGTCTCAGGTACCTCACAGTTCTCCTCCACAAACGGACTCTGGGCCCTCCTCTCCTTTCTCACCTTAAACTGGCCGAGCTGAAGAGAACGCAGGGACACGACCAGAGAGAGAGAGAGGGAGTGTGTGTGTGTGTGTGTGTGTGTGTGTGTGTGCGTGCGTGCGTGCGTGCGTGCATGCGCGTGCATGTGCGTGCGTGTGCGTGTGTGCGTGCGTGCGTGCGTGCCTGCGTGCGTGCGTGTGTGTGTGTCCTATTATCAGCGTTTGTGGAGGAACCAGATGGGGTCCATTCACACCACTCTGAGTTCTGGAGACTCCCTGCAGCCACCTCTTGTTATCTTTTGTCACCAATCAAGTGCCATTTTCCTCCCTCCTCCTCCTCCTCCTCCTCCTCCTCCTCCTCCTCCTCCTCCTCTCCTCCCTCTGATCCCTTCTTCTCATGCTGGGGATGACAGATATCATAGTCTTAAAGTAGCACAGGATGTCCTGAACGATGTCAGTGTGTAATCGCAGAGCGTCGCAGGCCGGGCAGATCAGTACGCCTGAAATCATTTCAGCTCTGACTTTACAACACATGAAGAGGAGGATCCTCAAGTCTTACTGGTGTGTGTGTGTGTGTGTGTGTGTGTGTGTGTGTGTGTGTGTGTGTGTGTGTGTGTGTGTGTGTGTGTGTGTGTGTGTGTGTGTGTGTGTGTGTGTGTGTGTGTGTGTGTGTGTGTGTCTTCTTAATCTGACTTCATTCAGGGAATGATTGCTGTCTGTGTGACGGAGAAGTCTGAAGACACTTAAAAAGCATGAGAACAAAATAAAGAACAAACGTTCTTTCAAAAGTGTGATCATCACATGTTTGCCTTCTGCTTTAAAAGAACCTCGTTCATTTACATCCTTTGTTCCCGTCGTGGAGAGAGCAGGCCGCGTATATTTTATTGATCTGTGTTTGTTTCACATGACGAGAGGGATCTCATCGTACCACAGCGCCGCCTGAAGAATGAAGATCCAGAGACAGACCTGCAGATAGAGAGCTGTATTTACAGTGTGTGTGCGCGCGTGTGTGTGTGTGTGTGGCCTCACTAATCAGAGCTCTTTGTTTCACACAGAACAAAACAAAGGCTCATGATTGCTGTGATTATCATGAAACAGAACTGAACAGGGTGAGGAAGATCATCACCATCATTAGCAGTCTGATCCTCATCATCATCATCATCATCATCATCATCATCATCATCATCATCTCCATGTTCATCATCATGGAATCATCACGGCCCCAACAGGAGCTCTGGATGATCATGGTCTTCCTCGCTGCTGTTATTTCTTTATAACGTGATGAAGCCGTCTTCTGTTAGCACTCCGTGTGAAGCTCTGAACCCTTCAGACTCTCCTGTCGTCCTCTCTGATTGGTCCAGAGACCATAAAGAGAAGTTAGATGATGCTTTAATGGAGGACTTCCTCTACAATCAGAGCCAAATAGGCCTGCGGCAGCTGGGAGGGATGCAGAGGGCCGAGGATGAACAGTGTGGTAATAACAGCACATTGTTCTACGCTCCATCTCCCCCAGACTCACTCAGTCTGAGCTCTTTGCACGCTGCAGAGAAGAAACCTGGTCCTGGTCCTGATTCTGATCCTAATCTTCACTGTAAGTCATGGTCATTGCTATAACACATCAGGAGGACTTATGTTAGCACCGTGATTTACCTTCACCTGTTGTCTCTGAGTCCTGATGTGGCGTCCTGGGTAGATCAGCTCTGCACATGCTCAGTGGGTCTATACAAACCAAGCTGTTGCAGCCACACAGACCTGTTAGCAGGTAGAAGCTCGGAGCTGCTGCAACAGGCTGCTGATCTCCCCAGCACTGGAAGCTGGACCCCCCTGGTTTCCCCTCCGGGTCCATGAGGCCCCTTCATCTCCGGTGCTTTAATCACACGTGCACTGAACTCCTGAAACCGGCTGTAGGTCTCAGAGCGAGCTGCAGGTCTGAACGCAAACAGATGAATGTTCCACCAGACTGTACAGGCCCGGAAAGACCTCTGCAGGAGTCAGGGAGGGTTGATGTGGATGTAGGTGAAGTCACCGTGAGTCAGTGGGCGGGGTGCTGGCGTTTACATCATGTGAGCATGTCCAATCACACACAGCACTGAGAGAAACACAAACACTGTCACGTCAGACTTCCACCAGACCCGTGTCCGGTCCGTCTCTGATCTGCTGTGGTCTGGCCCCCTGCTCTCTCGTCCTTCAACACCCACGGAGCAGGACCGCCGGACAGCTGGAGTCATGTGACCAAGGTTTTCCCGCGGTAATCACTGAATCAAGCATTCTCCTCCTCCTCTCCTCATCCATGTTGTCTTTCTGGTCCTCTGAAAACCTCTGACCTCTGACTCCAGGCCTGACTCCGCCCTCC
>NC_048293.1:24529299-24539179 GCF_009762535.1 Notolabrus celidotus
ACGATCTTAGGGCTGAGACGATCTGAAGCCTGAGACGATCAAAACCTGAGATGATCTAAAGCCTGAGACAATCTGAAGCCTGAGACGATCAAAACCTGAGATGATCTAAAGCCTGAGACGATCTAAAACCTGAGATGATCTAAAACCTGAGATGATCTAAAGCCTGAGACGATCTAAAGCCTGAGACGATCTAAAGCCTGAGATGAGCTGAAGTCTATTTGTTGAGTAAATGAAACAGATCTCACTCTGAGCTGTTTTTCTCTCACCTGTGTGGATGGAGTGAAGTCCCATGGGGGAGAGAGAATGGTAAAGGTGGCAGGGAGAGGAGGGGAGGAGGGGACGTCCAGGGGGTCTCAGTGAATCACCTCGGAGGGAGGGAGGGAGGGAGGGAGGGAGGGTGGTGGGGAGGAATAACAAGGCTCTGTGGGAGCCTCAAACATCACTCACATCTTCACATCATCATCAAGAGCGAGCAGATCCTCCTTCATTTACATAAAACCGTCTGACGCTCCAACCCCTGCTATCCATCACAGCCGGGACCAGGATTGAGGTCTTCCCTCCCTCCCCCTCAGTCTCCCGTCAGTCTCCCCTTCAGTCTCCCCCTCAGTCTCCCCCTCAGTCTCCCCCTCAGTCTCTCCCTCTGATTGTGTCTCATGTTTATCTGCCCGAGCACAAAGATTGATTCCCCGCTGTTTCTCCCACTTATGTTCAGCAGATATGAATTTTCACAGGATGATGAAGCACCGAGTCAGCTCATAATAAACAGAAAACACATATTCAAAAACAGAGGGTGGAAAGGGGGAGGAAGGGGAGGAAGGGGAGGAGGGGGGAGGCCTGGGTTCGGCTGATGAGGAGAGATGAATGATGTGGGGTGAGAGACTCAAGAGGAACTCTGAGGAAAGTTGAATTAAAAATGCTTCTTTCCTTTAAAATGTCAAGAGAGGAGGAAGAGGGAGGAGGAGGAAGAGGAGGAGCAGGAGCGAGAGGAGGGAGAGGAAAGACACAGACACAGGACCTCTGACCTCTGACCTCTGACCTCTGAATGTTCAGCCTCAGATTCTCATTGGATGAGATCAAGAACACACCTGGACAGGACAAAAACAACAGTCACACAAGAGGCGTGTGGTGCTGCGGGGCGATGGTGCTGAGTCATTATACAGCTCTCCACCGTGCTCAGGTGACCCAAGTATTGTTGTTTTAGGACAGGTTTTTTTTACAACAGGTGTTGGTGTTGTTGTTTTAGGACAGGTGTTGGTGTTGTTGTTTTAGGACAGGTGTTGGTGTTGTTGTTTCAGAACAGGTGTTGGTGTTGTTGTTTCAGAACAGGTGTTGGTGTTGTTGTTTTAGGACAGCTGTTGGTGTTGTTGTTTTAGGACATGTGTTGGTGTTGTTGTTTTAGGACAGGTGTTGGTGTAGTGCTTTCAGGACAGGTGTTGGTGTTTCAGGACAGCTGTTGGTGTTGTTGTTTTAGGACAGCTGTTGGTGTAGTGCTTTCAGGACAGGTGTTGGTGTTGTTGTTTTAGGACAGGTGTTGGTGTTGTTGTTTTAGGACAGGTGTTGGTGTTGTTGTTTTTGGACAGGTGTTGGTGTTGTTGTTTTAGGACAGGTGTTGGTGTTGTTGTTGTTTCAGGACAGCTGTTGGTGTAGTGCTTTCAGGACAGGTGTTGGTGTTGTTGTTTTAGGACAGGTGTTGGTGTTGTTGTTTTAGGACAGCTGTTGGTGTTGTTGTTTTAGGACAGGTGTTGGTGTTGTTGTTTTTGGACAGGTCTTGTTGTCGTTTTAGGACAGGTGTTGGTGTTGTTGTTTTAGGACAGGTGTTGGTGTTGTTGTTTTAGGACAGGTGTTGGTGTTGTCGTTGGTTTAGGACAGGTGTTGGTGTTGTTGTTTTTGGACAGGTGTTGGTGTTGTTGTTTCAGAACAGGTGTTGGTGTTGTTGTTTTAGGACAGCTGTTGGTGTTGTTGTTTTAGGACAGGTGTTGGTGTTGTTGTTTTAGGACAGGTGTTGGTGTTGTTGTTTCAGAACAGGTGTTGGTGTTGTTGTTTCAGAACAGGTGTTGGTGTTGTTGTTTTAGGACAGCTGTTGGTGTTGTTGTTTTAGGACATGTGTTGGTGTTGTTGTTTTAGGACAGGTGTTGGTGTAGTGCTTTCAGGACAGGTGTTGGGGTTGTTGTTTTAGGACAGGTGTTGTTGTTGTTGTTTTAGGACAGGTGTTGGTGTTGTTGTTTCAGGACAGGTGTTGGTGTTTCAGGACAGCTGTTGGTGTTGTTGTTTTAGGACAGCTGTTGGTGTAGTGCTTTCAGGACAGGTGTTGGTGTTGTTGTTTTAGGACAGGTGTTGGTGTTGTTGTTTTAGGACAGGTGTTGGTGTTGTTGTTTTTGGACAGGTGTTGGTGTTGTTGTTTTAGGACAGGTGTTGGTGTTGTTGTTGTTTCAGGACAGCTGTTGGTGTAGTGCTTTCAGGACAGGTGTTGGTGTTGTTGTTTTAGGACAGGTGTTGGTGTTGTTGTTTTAGGACAGCTGTTGGTGTTGTTGTTTTAGGACAGGTGTTGGTGTTGTTGTTTTTGGACAGGTCTTGTTGTCGTTTTAGGACAGGTGTTGGTGTTGTTGTTTTAGGACAGGTGTTGGTGTTGTTGTTTTAGGACAGGTGTTGGTGTTGTCGTTGGTTTAGGACAGGTGTTGGTGTTGTTGTTTTTGGACAGGTGTTGGTGTTGTTGTTTTAGGACAGGTGTTGTTGTTGTCGTTGTTTTAGGACAGGTGTTGGTGTTGTTTTAGGACAGGTGTTGGTGTTGTTTTAGGACAGGTGTTGGTGTTTTTGTTTTAGGACAGGTGTTGGTGTTGTTGTTTTTGGACAGGTGTTGGTGCTGTTGTTTTAGGACAGGTGTTGTTGTTGTCGTTGTTTTAGGACAGGTGTTGTTGTTGTCGTTGTTTTAGGACAGGTGTTGTTGTTGTCGTTGTTTTAGGACAGGTGTTGGTGTTGTTGTTTTAGGACAGGTGTTGGTGCTGTTGTTTTAGGACAGGTGTTGTTGTTGTCGTTGTTTTAGGACAGGTGTTTATCACCTTTAAACTTTCATCTCCTCTTGAACAGGTCTCTCATGTCTGCTGATATTTCAAAGACAACATTTGATCTTCTGAGGATCTCTGATCTAGAGTCCCAAAAGCTGGGCTGTGGACGATGAGGTGCGGGGATGAGGGTGCTGGAGATTTAAAGTCCTAATATGTAGCAGCAGAGTCTGTGGAGGTGTTAAATCAGAGCGCCGTGCCGCGTGGGGGCGCGTCTGGTTCACAGAGGACATTACCATAAGTACCATTACTGTCAGAGAGCGTGAGATCAGTATCACAGAAATATACTACTGCTGCTGCGTCTCCACTGACTTACAGCCCCCCCGCTCCAACACCGACACCAACAACTCCCACAATGCACTCTGTTTCAGGAATGATGAGTTCAGACCTGCGGCTCAGCATCAGGTCAGACCGACAGAAGAGACTGAAGAGCTCTGAGGAGACGTCTGCACGCTCAGATTAAACACATTTACACAGCTTATATCTGAAGCAGTGTGTGTGTGTGTGTGTGTGTGTGTGTGTGTGTGTGTGTGTGTGTGTGTGTGTGTGTGTGTGTGTGTGTGTGTGTGTGTGTGTGTGTGTGTGTGTGTGTGTGTGTGTGTGTGTGTCTGCAGCACAGGCTAACAGGAAACAGACTGCACCGCTCCATCTGTGTCAGCACACACTCCTCACACCTTCAACTGCTACATGCATGCTGTCTGGTGAGGTTAGAAGATCAGTGACACCTTAAATACACACACACACACACACACACACACACACACACACACACACACACACACACACACACACACACACACACACACACACACACACAGGTAGACTCTGTCCCTGTGTATCCAGGTGAACCTCTGAGGGTCTCTATGAGCAGCAGACGTCTCCTATGAAGGTCTCACCTGCTTGTCCCCTGGGTCTGAGACGGGGTCTAAAACAGGAGGTCTCACTCTGACCGCTGACTGTCCGTCTGTGGATCCTGAGATCAGGTAAACGTCAGGTATGAAGACAGGAGTGTGAATATGAGGAGTGAAGGACCGAGCTGTTGGAGGACTTGGATGGAGACGTGTGGATTAAGATGGTGGATGCAGAAACATGATGAGGGCAGGGCCACAGACTTCAGACCACTACACACCTCCAGCGAACCACAAATACGGACCTGATGTCTTAATGTCAGGAGAAGACGAGAGAACTCAACGTGTAACTGAACATCCCTTCATCCATCAGCTGATCACTTCCTGTGACCGTCCAGCTTCGTAGGAGCGAGAGGAGGTCTGAGAGTAATAGAGGGAGTCCTCTGGGGTCAAAGGTTAACTGAGTGTGTCTGACAGAAGCTGCTGTTTACACCTGATACCTGCGGAATCCCTGTGTGTGTGCAGAGACGCTGAGAGTCTGTGATACAAACTGAAGACCTCACTGGAGGAGAGGAAGCCCTCAGAGCTCTCCTCTGTAGAGTCAGAGTTTCCTCCTGACTGAGCCGTCACTCACAACCTCAGCAGGACGAGGACGAGAGACGGAGAGACACGGGGATCGTCTCTAAGGGGGGCGGAGTTATCCATACACAGAGGCGGAGCTATAATGCTGATTTTAAGATCGTACACAGAGAGAGGAGGAGGAGGAGGTGGAGGAGACACAAAGAGAGGAGGAGGAGGAGGAGGAGGAGGAGACACAGAGAGAGAGGAGGAGGAGGAGGCACAGAGAGAGAGGAGGAGACAGAGAGAGAGGAGGAGGAGGTGTGTTGAATGGGAGTGTTACTTATTGTAAGGTAGAGTGACAGGGAGAGAGAGAGAGAGAGAGAGAGAGAGAGAGAGAGAGAGAGAGAGGCGTCCTCCGGTCAGCCTCCCCCCTCTGTAACCCCGCTCTGCCCTTCCATGTTAACATACTGTGAACTGAGCACAAGTGACAAAATCAATCCATCACGCCGCCCGCCGCCTGGCTCACAGAGGGACAGAGCGCCTAACAGAAATTGATGACATCCCCGCTCCAGTTTTACACCGTTTGGTCCGCGGCGGCGATTGAAACAGACAGAGATTTATCGTCCGGCCGGGGAGAGCGGCTATCCTTGATTGCCTCTTTTCTCCCTCCGTCTCTCTCCCTCTTTTTTGCATATTTATTCCCAAGCTCATCAAGAGTGAGCGGACGCATCACAGTGACAATCTTATTTCACCTTTGGGGGAGAGGGAGGGGCCAGGGGAGGGGGAGGGAGAGGGGGAGGAAGGTGGGAGGTTACATCCCTTTACATGAAAGCAGATCTGGGTCTGATGTTTTATTTCAGAGCTGAGATTTAATGAGACAGAGCCGGTCTGATCAGATGTGAATTATTCAAACACTGGTCACTCTGCATCTCCTCAAACTGCTCCTGACACCTTCAGAGAGAGACTGAGTCCACAGCACGTTCAATTTACATCAAACTACGCTCCTTCACTCATCACTCTGAGAAATATGAGAGGCCTGCTTCTGTCCCTGCTCAGGCTGAAGATACAAACACTCTTTCTGCAGCCTGCTCTGCTGTGCAGTCATTAACGTCCGTGTGCTCCGTCACAGAGTCACAGGAACAGAGACGCTTGTGGGATCCTGCATGTGGAGGTGTGTGGGACTGTAAAGTTCATAGAGTCTCCTCCTTCAGCTTAAGGTCACTGAGGGTGTTAATGAAGAGGACTTCATTGTCAGGATGCAGAGGACATGTTCAGTCACAGCTCTGATGTTTGTGTTTACAGGCGCTAAAGTTCCCATGAGCCACCAGTGAGCTTTTTCATGCTACCTGACCAGGTGTCCACACGCAGAGAGGGATTATTAATGGATGTTACAGACAACCGACAGTTTAGACAGTGAAGAGCCCAGCGCTGCAGAGGGCCCGGCACTGCAGAGGGCCAGATGCTGCAGAGGGCCTGACGCTGCAGAGGGCGAGATGCTGCAGAGGGCCTGATGCTGCAGAGGGACAGACGCTGCAGAGGGACAGACGCTGCAGAGGGCCAGATGCTGCAGAGGGCCTGATGCTGCAGAGGGACAGACGCTGCAGAGGGACAGACGCTGCAGAGGGACAGACGCTGCAGAGGGCCCAATGGCTCTAACTTAAAGTGGCCTGTCGTCAGTATGTGTTCATGACAGGACACTACAGCAGCCCGTTCAGTTCTGGAGTGTTTGTCTCTCTCTCCCCTCTCTCCATGTCCCTCTCTCTCCCCCCCTCTCTCTCTCCCTACTCTCTCCACCTCTCTCTCTCTCTCTCCCCCTCTCTCCACGTCTTTCTCTGATAGATGTAGAAATATCTGAGGATGTTTTCTGCGTGAGGAACAGTCTGATGTCAGATTTCACTCTCAGTGTTTGTTCTCTGGAGGAGGAGAAATGATGCTGACTGTGTTTATTGTGTCTGAATCCTGTTTGTGTGATATTCCACACAGCTGAACATTATTTAGTCTATTTGTCTGAGAGAGACGTCGTTCTCTGCAGCCGTCGTCCTGACTGCTGTGTGTGTGGGTGGGGGTGTCCTCAGGGTGGGGGTGGCTGTCCTCTCTCAGTCATGCTTTGAAGGTTTTACGAGTTCTTATGGAAAGTATAAATTTCTGCTGCGGAGACCAAGCGGTGCTTGACGGCGGTGTGGCGGTGACGGCTGCAGCAGTTAGCCTGACAGCTAACTGATTAGAATAATTCAAATGTGATGAATCAGTTTCATCATGTGAGCACGGCGTCCCGGACGGGAGGGTTTATAATGGGACTGTGTGTGTGTGTGTGTGTGTGTGTGTGTGTGTGTGTGTGTGTGTGTGTGTGTGTGTGTGTGTGTGTGTGTGTGTGTATGTGTGTGTGTGTGTGTGTGTGATGTAGACAAGCTCACACACACATTGAGAGACAGATGTGATGAAGACAAGGAGCGTCTCAGTCAGTCTGTCCCCTAAGAGAGTGAGACCTGTGACCATCCTGTGAGGATGAAGGTGATGAAGGTGAGTCCTTGTGATGTAAGGACAGGAGGTTAGGACAGAGTCCTCATGAGGTTAGGACTGAGTCCTCATGAGGTTAGGACAGAGTCCTCAGGAGGTTACGACAGAGTCCTCATGAGGTTAGGACAGAGTCCTGAGGAGGTAAGGACAGAGTCCTCAGGAGGTTAGCACAGAGTCCTCATGATGTTATAGGAAAGAGTCCTCAGGAGGTAAGGACAGAGTCCTCATGAGGTTGTAGGACAGAGTCCTCTGGAGGTAAGGACAGAGTCCTCAGGAGCTTAGGACAGAGTCCTCTTGAGGTTAGGACAGAGTCCTGAGGAGCTTAGGACAGAGTCCTCATGATGTAAGGACAGAGTCCTCAGGAGCTTAGGACAGAGTCCTCATGATATAAGGACAGAGTCCTCATGATGTAAGGACAGAGTCCTCAGGAGGTTAGGACAGAGTCCTCAGGAGGTTAGGACAGAGTCCTCAGGAGGTAAGGACAGAGTCCTCAGGAGGTTAGGACAGACGCATTTCAGCATTAGTTCAGAGCCAACATGTGATGTTAGCTGTGTTTCTGGTTACAGGTCCAATGATGAATGAATAAAGCTGCAGAGCTGATCAACACGTCTCTTTTCAGAGAAGTGTCATTATTTCATTCCTCACATTCAAACTGCAGCTTCTCTTCTTCTTTCTTTGTTCATTTAAATAGTTTTATTTCCAGCCGCCTGCTCCTCTGTGATTACTGACAAATAAGAACTTCACACACCCACACACACACACACACACACACACACACACACACGGCTTTTACAACAACTTTTAAAGTAATAATCAGTGACATTTTCCTATGAATAAATGTCAGTGTTGCTGCTCTTCTCTCTCTGATTGCCGGATCTCAGCGGGGAGTCAACCTATAGCCAGTTCATGAAAGCTTTTACATCTGCTGCTGTCTGCAGGCATCTGCAGAAAACATCGAAGAGTCATTGAGTGCACACCAAACACTGACGGCTTCAATCCCTCATATTCTATCTGGAATAAGAAAGAGGAACTCTGGTGTTAGTCTGAAGGTTCAGCTTTATGACTCTATTCATATTTAAATGTAAGCTGAAAGTAAAACTCTGCAGACCAACGTTTCACCAACAAGCATGATGAAGTCAAGGCACAGCAGCAGTGGTGTGTGTGTGTGTGTGTGTGTGTGTGTGTGTGTGTGTGTGTGTGTGTGTGTGTGTGTGTGTGTGTGTGGGTGTGGGTGTGTGTGTGTGGGTGTGTGTGTGCGTCCGACAAGACCCCCTGGAGGAGCAGGATGGGACCTCCTGGAGGAGGAGTATGGGACCTCCTGGAGGAGGATGGTGGGACCCCCTGGAGTAGGAGGAAGGCGGGACCTCCTAAAGGATGAAAGTGTCTTATCATTAAAAAGAAAGAAAGCTGTACTTTTTGTATTTTTCGTTGTTTTTGTAGTTTTTTTTAGGTTTTTTAGGTTTTTGTAGTTTTTTTGTAGTTTTTGTTTCAGATGCAGAAGCAGCAGCGTTTTAGACCAGGACCCCCAGTAGGCTTGGTGTCCCTCCTCTCCCTCCGTAGCTGAACTAGTCTGTGTTGCTGTAATGTGTAGCGTAGCATTAGCCACAGCGCGCTTTGACCACTAAGCGAGAAAAGAAAGAATGGCAGAACAATCTGAGCGTCGGAGCAGGTCGGAGCGGCGAGCGTGTAATCTCCTAATTTGGAGCATCACAGCGTCAGCTCTCCGCCTACTCGCCGCCTTACCTTTACTTATTTCCATAACTTCCTGACAAAACCGTTTTGTCCCACCTGATTGGTCGTATTTGCATCGGACACCTCTTCTGCATATAGATTGATGGGTTTAATCAGCGAATCAGAGCGAGCGCTCACACATCAATCACTGTCAGGGCGCTCAGTCCTGCTCGCACAGACTCGTTTTATTTCTTATCTTCTGGTCACTCTCTCTCTCTCCTCATGTTCTCCTCACTTTCATCAGGAGCGGCTGAGGGGGAGGGGACGGCGGAGTCCTGTCTGTCTCCCCCCCTCATGTTTCACACCGCAATGTAAGAGCTGATCCTGATTCAATCCGTCCACCTCGACCTGAAGCCCAGACCACAGGTTAGCCCACTGTCTCCTTTAGCACTGCTGTCAGCTGGTGTGACCAAACATTAGAGTTATATTTACCTGTTTGTTTACCTGTTTGTTTACCTGGTTCAGTCTAAGGTACACAGATCAATACTCGCTGAGAGACACACTGATGTTTATCTATGAATACCTGAAGGTGCAGCACGCTGAGCGCAACACTCTGAGAGGCAGAGGGGGACATACAAGCTTGTATAATCATGTGCATGTATGTGTGTGTGTGTGTGTGTGTGTGTATGTGTGTGTGTGTGTGTGTGTGTGTGTGTGTGTGTGTGTGTGTGTGTGTGTGTGTGTACGTGTGTGTGTGTCTGTGTTTGTCGGCGTGTGTAGGTGCAGGATTGAGCTGGATGTCAAGGGGGGGGGGGCGGTCTCTGGGGACGTCTTCAGACCGGTCTGCAGGATGGTCCTGCAGCAGACGTCCTCATGCAGAGGCAGCTCATTAAAAAGCTCTCTGATGTAGATTGATGTGTCTGTGCTGTTCGGAGCTGCAGCTTGCCCAGGTGCATGCTGGGTATCTGACAGAGCTGGGGTCAGATCCGGTCTGGAATCTGAGAAACGTGATGTATCTGTGACGGATCCTCCTGCGTAGAAAGGAACGGACTGAGATGGATTTTGTGGTGTCTGTTTGTTCAGTTGAATTTATTTTAGTGACCCTTCACTGACAGCTTCAGGAAACAAACAGGATCAATAAGTATTATTTATTATTGTGATTATTGATTATTATAATTATGCATTATTGTGCATACATATATACATATATATACACATATACAT